>NW_018405476.1:402205-434544 GCF_002113885.1 Mizuhopecten yessoensis
CCACCCCCCACCCTCCTCCCCTACCGGTGTTATAAGTCTTTTACTTCGAGTTTTGTCTATCTACAAGTGCGATTTAGTCGTAGATTTAAAAAAAAGAACCCTCGGGGACACAAGATTGTAAAATTGGTAATCTTTCAAAGCACTAGGATTATTTTGTTGGTGATCAGGTTTAACAAGCCGACAGGTTGTATTTCTATAAACGAGACCATGAGTCATCGCGTTATTACGTTCGAACAAAGACAACACATACAAACACCCTCTGTCATTATCTTATTTTGATTTTGTTTACGAGTCTTTGAATAGGAAGGAAGTAAAGAGTCCAACAAATAACCAAAGTATGCCTTCAGTTGAACTGTGAGCGTTGTATGATTGGTCTATTAGGATACACATTGGCTTGATGTAGACCAGTGCTTTGTTCTGCTCAAAGATTTGGCCTGGATAAAAAAAAAAATGTATCTGTGGTACAAATTGTTTTTATATACACAATGAAAGTAAAGAGTTTAACACAACAACAGAGTTATACTGTCAGGTGTACAGGGGGTGTGGTAGGACTGTCCTGAACACAATTATTTGTTGGTAATTATGCTTCATATTTTTTCTTTGTAGACCATTGCTTTGTTCTTTGGTAATACTTGTTTTGGTGTAGACATTAGCTTTATTCTGTGGTTGATATCGTGGCCAAGTCTGATAATTTATGGGGTTTTTTGTTCTTTGTAAACGCCAACGTCATACGAACAAGTAGTGACCAGACGATGAGGCCACACAAGGGCTACTGTAAAGAGGCCACACAAGGGCTACTGTAAAGAGTTATCTCAATGAAATGACATAACCTGGACACAGTAGCTTGACACTCAACTGTTCCGATTCTTAAAACTAATTTTCAGCTTGAAAAATATCTTATTAAACTGAAGTCGAAAGACAGACACATTATTCTAAAGTTTAGAACTTTAGAACCTAATGGAAGATGGATCGGCTTATCCCGAAACAATAGAAACTGGAAGATGGGTCGGCTTATCCCGAAACAATAGAAACTGGAAAATGGGTTGGCTTATCCCGAAACAATAGAAACTGGAAAATGGGTCGGCTTATCCCGAAACAATAGAAACTGGAAGATGGGTCGGCTTATCCTGAAAACCCCCAGAACTTGACTTGTAATCTTTGTTTTGTCGGTATTGGAGATGAGTTCCACTATTTGTATCAGTTGAACAAATTAGACAATTATAAATATCAAAATAGTAATATACTCTCCTAAGCCTTATGAAAATGTAAGTGTTTCTTTAAAATACTGGTAAGTTCCTAGAAAGACTAGAAAACTGCTGAATATATAGGTACATGATTGGTGATCTTTGAATGTTTTGTTGTCCGCCATATACAATGAATGATATACAAACATGACCTGTTATAACATACTTTGTATGTCTTGAAAATCCGTTTTGACGTGTGCCCAGGGAACACACCGCCTAAAAGACAGGTATTGTCCTGTATTGTATGTGCCGGTGACAATTTTTGTCTTGCTTTAAATCTTACTTTCACCAACAAAAGTAACATTGACTATCGAATACGTATGAATGTTTCAGTTAAACATTGTTTTGGGTTGTTTAAAGTTGTTCACACGGAATGTGTTCTAAACACACATTAATGTACGCCATTGTTTAATTTTGGACACACGCTAAAGTGTTACCTGCATATTTAAAATCCTACTTATATTTCATACATGTATAAAATGTCTTTGTCCCCTAAAACTTCAGATGTTCCCATGCTGGCAATAATAGAACTAGCTCATAGTCACGGAACATAACACCTTTGTATGCCATAATCACACAATCTACCAAGCTTTAGAAACAACCTGCCGAAGGCATGTGGACCAAACGACCTTTGTATTTAGTCCATATCTATTTACAAAAATATATAAACGATCGATTGCGATGTTCCACTGATAAACCTTTTTCTATCTGTTATCTTGTCAAGTGATGGAGTGGGAATGTTACGTAGTCATTGACTAGTTTTGCCTGTCGTAAATCACTCTCGGAGGAACTACCGCAATAGTATCAAGATATCTAACAATGGTAGATAGGACTGTTGATAGAAAAATTCAGACTGACCAAGTTCCAGCAGTTGGGACTCGTCCTTGTCCGCCGATCTGGGGTCAATACCCGATTTAAACAAAGTTTCCGAAACTTTCATAATTTGTTATAAGACCATTTTCTCTCGTGCTTTTTATGTTATTCAACAAGTATCAAGATGGTTTCGGTAAGCTGACGACAAAGGTTGTGGCATACATAAATGTATTTCAAAATGTACATTTTCCAATTTTTCTATGGCAATCTTACATAAAGGTAATGGTACAAATGATGTCAATTGTCCATAGTGTCAAATCAGCTTCACCCATGTATAGCTGGAGTGAGATTGCTGACACGATCCCCAGCGTGGGAAAGTATTCTGTTCACTTCTAACTTTCTATTACAAATTAGTTGCCGTTGACCCTCCCCGCTCGCGGTAGTGGAGAACTCTTATCGGGAAATGAATGAACCTGTTTGTACCTTCGAGGCCAAAGACATGGAAATGGGTAATAGTGGTAAGGAAGTGCATTGCAGTGTATTAAATGTCAAAATCGCCTTACTAGCATAGGATAGAGGATGAAGCAGTAGTGTTTCTATGGAGTGTCGGGGTCAGTCGTTCGAACCCCAGCGAGGACACAGTTTCTCTTCACTGATTCCTTCCTACAAATATTAGTAAAAAAAGTGTTCTTTTTTTCTACAGTTATGAAATCCGAATAGTGTGACCTGCCACACATTTTTCTTATGACGACACATAAGATTTTCATTTGCATAAAATTAAGTTTCAAATCCCTTTGGTTGAACAGTAGCTTATTTGATGGTCACATGTACACAACCGCTTTGGAGATTGAGGCATTGCATTATCACATTTTAGATCTTCGATGTTCACCCACATCTATAATAGGTATAATAGAGTACACATTTATCATACATATATGTTTTATGAGACATACATCAATAAGTTATGCATCAATACATTTCTATTTTATGGTTTTATCCGCGTCAATGCACCTCAATAGGTAAATAGCGAACCGGCTTTCCATTGACTTCCCGTTTGATATGGAGGGATGGGATCTTGACTTCCCAGTGTGACCCCCCACCCCCGTGATGGGGGGATCTGTTGTTCGTCTCCGCGCTTTATTGTCCTTTTTCATATCAGCTATAAATGCTCATACGCTAGCTCATCTCGACCAAGTGGGCCTTCCTTTCATCCTCACGAACACACCACATACGTATAGAACTATATAGGCACTGGGTGTGTAAGGTTTAGGAGCATCAGAGCGAAGCCATATAGAAATTGGG
This sequence comes from Mizuhopecten yessoensis, assembly GCF_002113885.1. Classification (NCBI taxonomy): domain Eukaryota; kingdom Metazoa; phylum Mollusca; class Bivalvia; order Pectinida; family Pectinidae; genus Mizuhopecten; species Mizuhopecten yessoensis. The sequence continues at coordinate 405,565 of NW_018405476.1, forward strand.
CTAATCCATCATACAACTTTTTTCAGATTATTTTTCACATGTATTACATGCATATTTACCTGTAAAAGACGTATCATGTATACCTGAGTCCACATACTCGGGCTTAGAATTGTCGTCATCTGATACAGCGCAGGACTGAGACACAATTCAACAAATAAAAAATAAAAAAGTCGAACCGAATTTCCTATCTCCTAAATCTTTTGTTATCATACAAGCCGGTTTATAATAAACTAAAATATTGTGTACCGTAGACAGATAAGTGTTTGGATGTACGAAGTCGGCATCAACTTTCAGTACGCCAAACAGAATCCTGCAGGCATTCCGCATGATTAGATTTGTGTAATCTTACAATTGAATGTCTCCTTCGTGTAATCAAACAAATATGAGACGATTGAGCAGGGCCTTTTGTTAGTTACATACGCCTAGAATGACTCCATCTCACGTTGTTTCCATATTCTGACACAAATGAAAGATGCAATTGCACAGGAGGTTTTATTGCTGCATTTGTCGACGGCCCAACTGACAATTCCAAATATACACTGTAAGGTCGTACAACGCGGATAGTTTACAAATTTGAACATGTTAAAGTTTAAACAGTAAATCTGGAATCAAAAGCTTCATAAAAAGTCAATCTACTAGCAAACTATTCCCAGTCACTATTAGTATTGATACCATAAAATAAATCACTAGAACCGATAGCAAACACTCAAACCCTTTCAGATACACTAACCGGTAACAAATACATCAACCCTATCAGATACCTCGACCGGTAACAAAATACTACAACCATTTCAGATACCCGGACTGGAAACAAATACTAATATCAACTCAGATACAATAAATGTACATGGACCGGTAAAAAATACCTCCACCATTTCAATGATGTCTGGACCAGCAACCAATACTTCAGCCAGACAGGTGACAAATTTAATTAATATTCCAACAATTTCAGGCACCTGGACAAATAACAAATACGTCAACTATTTCGGATACCTCCACAGATAACAAATACGTCAACTATTTCGGAAAGGTAAAGTTGGACAGTTATTTGTTATTTAAAATCACAGAAAAATGCTGTGAAACAGATGCCGGTGCACGGGTTTTGAAAGGTTGCAAGTACAGGGGTCTAACAACTTTCAAAATGGACATCTGTTGGTGGTGATTTAACACGGTGTAAATTATTGCTGTGATACCACCTGTATACACTTTCTACGTAAAGTTAGCGAATAACGAATAACGAATAACTGTAAAGTAAGCGGATAACGAATAACGAATAACTGTCCAACTTTACTTCCGCCCCCCCCCCCCCCNTACATACTTCAACCTGCAAAGATATCTGAACAGGTTAGTAATAAATACTTCAACCCTTTCGGATACCCGGACAGGTAACAAATGAAATAACTATCTCAGTATTAAATAAGACAAGGAAAACTTAACATCAATAGACTGCTTAACCGCCGAAAAAGAATATAAATACAATATTTGTTATGTTTTATGTGAATTAAACAATCATTGAGGCTACATGTGTTGATCCTTTGATTCGATGAAGACTGTATTGAAAGCACAGTCAATATTTGATCATGGTGTATTTGTATTTCTCTGTACCTCCTATACCTAACAGTCTAAGCCTAAGGGGACAGAGAGTGTGTTCAGACATAAACACAACGATATAACCAAATTTCTTTCCGATCTTAATCTGATGTTTTTAGACGAAATATCTCTTCGTGAACAAAACCAGTAGTGGATGTGACGTGAAATAAACAAGATTCCACCTACAAATGTACCTGACATGTTTACATCTTACCTGTATTAAAAACCTGTATAACAAGTTTTGTAATATACACATACAGTACAGGTATATATATAAACATGCCTGGCATGTTATATAAGTTTCTCTCTCATTGTTTTATATATACTGTATATGTTCTCAACTATCCAGTACAATAGAAGCCGAGTCGTCCGACACTTGTACCGCTACATGTTGTCACCAAGTGTATTGTGTTGTGCCCCATTGTTTTCTTAACACTTCGTCAAAGACGACCAGTAAATTAGTATAATTTATATATACCTGTGTGTTCAATACACATGTAGTGCTTACCTTCCTTCGCTGGACCTTTTGGCAGACGATATGGACACGTGGTCCGCATCGTCCGGTTTACTATCTGAACTAGAAGTGTCATCGGTTAATCCTTCGATGTTGATGGTACCATTCTGAACAAGTGTCCCATTTCCGTTATAGTTTACATATCCATTTGTCACAGTTTTCTCCGTATCCGCCATGTTTGACAGTTTGAACACGTTGAATATATTTTTTCTTTATATCGGCGTTTATGTTTCTGTTCGTTTTCCCATTTACCTGAGTGCGTCTGCATACGTATACACAGGCCTAGGTATACTGAGTCAAAGTGTACATGTGTGTGCTCGGAGTGTCTACCTGTTCGCCAAGGTTGGTCATGCGTGACCAACTAAAAATTGTATGAAATCATCGGTCGTACTAAAAGCACAACACGCTAATGGATAACAACTTGGGCTCGGGGCAAAGATGATTACTGTTGAAAAAAAAAATCTGTATTATCAGTTCATTATATATCATGATTTACCCTCGCCCTACACAAACTCTGACCAATCATATACACAAGAGAATGTTTGAGAGTTCAAGGGAGTATTATCGAACTGACAATTACACCAGGTCGATCGAGCGACCAAGAATATCTTCTCCACATTTGTGCTTTTTGTCTATTTGGATAATTTAACATTCACGACAATGGATCAAGATAACTGTATTTGGGATGTTTTAGTTAATATATTTTTTTTTTTTATTACTACTGTATTTATATGTTGTATCGTCATTAAAATACAAACCTTTTCTAAATTTTATACATAATTTTTCTAAAGATAAATTTAGAAAAATGATGACACACAGCAGGTATTTGCGGTGAATGTGCGAACATCTCTGAAACACCCACAGCATATACGTAGTCAGAGTGAATCATTCCCACACACGTACACGTATCTGTCTATGTTATCTATATTCATGTGTTATGCGTCGATAAATATATGTTTATGAATGTCTGTTTGAAAACTATTTAAGCCCTCGCAATGAAGTGGAGCATTGAGAATTTGACTTTTACTGTTGATCGTTCGTTCGTTCGTCCGTTCGTCCGTCCGTCCGTCCGTCCGTCCCGTACGATATTTTAGTTAGACTTTGGATAAGCTCGATCATTATAATCCAATATTAATCAAACTTCCTTCATTGAATAACACCTTGAGGAGAACCAGGTTACCAAGTTTAGGTAACTGTAACCAATATTTTCGCTTCACTGACTTTGGTTCGACTTTGCGATTTGCTCAATATCCGTGAGTAGACACACATAATGATTAACAAATAGTTTGTCATTCTTCGCCTAATTACAATGTATGTTGACAGAGACGTTTTACTCCCCTGATTACTGACAAGGCACATACAACGTGCATGTACATGTATGAACACTTTTCATGTACTGTTAATGTCACAACTTTGATACGTGTATGAATTACGTACGGTTTATATCACAAACTTGACATGTGAATGTATTTAGTACAGTTTATTTCACAACGCTGATACGTGTCTGTATTATAAACGGTTAATTTCACCACTTTTATACTTTAATGTATCATGTACGCTTAATGTCACAACCGTGATACGTTTGTGTTTTATGTACGTTTTATATCACAACCGTGATACGTGTATGTATTATGTACGGTTAATATCACAATCTCGATTCGTGTGTGTATTATGTACTGTTAATATCATAACCTTGATACGTGTGTGTATTATGTACAGTAAATATCATAACCTTGATACGTGTGTATTATGTACGGTATATATCACAACATTTATACGTGTGTGTATTATGTACGGTTAATATCACAATCTCGATACGTATGTGTATTATGTAATGTTTAAAGCATAACATTGATACGTGTGTGTATTATGTACGGTATATATCACAACCTTGATACGTGTGTGTATTATGTATGGTTAATATCACAACCTTGATACGTGTATGTTTTATGTAAAGTTTAAAGCATAACATTGATACGTGTGTGTATTATGTACGGTATATATCACAACCTTGATACGTGTGTGTATTATGTATGGTTAATATCACAACCTTGATACGTGTATGTTTTATGTACGGTTTAAAGCATTACTTTGGTGCGTGTGTGTTTTATGTACGGTCTATGTCACTACCTTGATACGTGTGTGTATTATGTGCGGTTTATATCATAACCTTGATAGGTGTATGTAATTTTATAGGTTAATATCACAACCTTGATACGTGTGTGTATTATGTACGGTTTATATCATAACCTTGATACGTGTAAATGTTATGTGCGGTTTATATCATACCTTGATACGTCTATATGTTATGTACGGTTTATATCATAACCTTGATACGTGTATGTATTTTGTACGGGTATATCATACCTTAATACGTGTGTGTAATAAATACGGTTTAAATCATGACCTCGATAAGTGTAAATTGTGATCGGTTTATATCACACCTATAATTTCAATACATTCATGTATATTTATGGTTTACGGTTTATATCACAGCATTGATACGTGTATGCATTATGTAATGTACGGGTTCCTGTCACCATCACAATTTCCTATATCAATGACGAGGAAAATTGTAGACTTCCTCAGACGTTTGAAAACAAAACCAACGTCGTTAACGGTATTGGTTTTATTCGAAATATGGTTATGCATGAATTTAAACTGATCAACAGTGTGAACCTTTCCCTTTACAATAGCGATAAAGTGTTCGTGCGTGGTGGGACAACACAAATATATCTGTAGTAGGAAAGCAAGGTCACCTTCAGCAAATGTCAGATGCACAATGTAATTGTTGGTGTCATCTTAAGGAAAAATCATAAATTTCTAATTCTTAAACCACGCGTAGACAAACAAATACATTTATCTTCATGACATGAATTCAGAGCATGTTTACAGCAGACTATGATATTTTTACACAGACCATCATACATAGTCTGTTGCAGTCAGTAACTCAATTGTTGTCCAGGCAAACACGAGAGGCTCCAACTTATCACCCAATAACACGTGGACAGCGGATGGGGGTAATCCATGGCTTGTCAATACCGATTGGGTATTTTAAAGCAAACTCAAATCGAATCATCTAGAAATTTCGGTAGATCATAAAATTTTTGTCAATGTCAACGGATATTAATAATATCAGAGACGTATAATGTATTATACGTCTCTGATAATATGGCATATTCAGTTATGAGACTTGATTTGGTATCAAACAAAAACACAATCGGAGGATTTTTAAGCATGAAGCACACACAAATCCAGAAGCTTCAACGTTGTACAAGTTTTTGCTAAATGTAATATAAAATAAATTTGACGAATGATTCAATTTAAATAACACCTGTTGTCAGAACCCCTATCCACGCCTACTCGTTGCTCGTGTGATCTTTGACTCTCCGTTATTGTGTTCCTTGTAGTAATGCCGGAATCGTTGAGGTTGTGGTGTCACTGCTCTGGTAGGGCGGCCAGACTACATGTATGTACGGGTATAATGACCTTGGGATATATATGAGTGTGGGATAAGTGTCAGAGGTCAATGTCTCTCTTTGACCAATATACCTTTGGAGTCGAGTGACACGACGCGGAACGCCGCCAACTTCTAGTGTTAGAACGTGAAAAGTCAAAATATCGATTTCTAAACGTTACTTGATACGGCTATTAGATTATGTATGACCGAATCTCAAGTAAGATTTAGTACAATAGCGTTTCACTATCACGAAAAGTGAACATTTCAAAGGACCATCGGTACTTTCAAAACAATACATTGTCACCGCTAGTGAGAAATATACCCTTCACTGAACCTTCAAAGATGTTACCATCACCCCTACCAGACAGCTGTAACACCACACAATCCATACCAACTCTAGACAGTTTAGACAAGCCGAGCCTATGACGGTTCTAGACAATGTAGACAAGTCAAGCCTACAACGGTACTAGACAATGTAGACAAGTCGAGCCTACAACGGTACTAGACAATGTAGACAAGTCAAGCCAACGACGGTTCTAGACAATGTAGACAAGTCAAGTCTACAACGGTACTAGACAATGTAGACAAGCCAAGCCTACGACGGTACTAGACAATGTAGACAAGTCAAGCCCACGACGGTAATAGACAATGAAGACAAGTCAAGCCTACAACGGTACTAGACAATGTAGACAAGTCAAGCCTACGACGGTTCTAGACATTGTAGACAAGTCAAGCCTACGACGGCACTAGACAATGTAGACAAGTCAAGCCTACAATGGTACTAGACATTGTAGACAAGTCAAGCCTACGACGGTACTAGACAATGTAGACAACTCAAGCCCACGACGGTACTAGACAATGTAGACAAGTCAAGCCCACGACGGTACTAGACATTGTAGACAAGTCAAGCCTACGACGGTAATAGACAATGTAGACAAGTCAAGTCTACAACGGTACTAGACAATGTAGACAAGTCAAGCCCACGACGGTAATAGACAATGTAGACAAGTCAAGCCTACAACGGTACTAGACATTGTAGACTAGTCAAGCCTACGACGGTACTAAACAATGTAGACAAGTCAAGCCCACGACGGTACTAGACAATGTAGACAGGTCAAGCCCACGACGGTAATAGACAATGTAGACAAGTCAAGCCCACGACGGTAATAGACAATAGACAAGTCAAGCCTCCAACAGTACAAGACAATGTAGACAAGTCAAGCCTACAACGGTTCTAGACAATGTAGACAAGTCAAGCCTACAACGGTACTAGACAGTGTAGACAAGTCAAGCCTACGACGGTACTAGACAATGTAGACAGGTCAAGCCCACGACGGTAATAGACAATGTAGACAAGTCAAGCCTACAACGGTAGTAGACAATGTAGAAAAGTTAAGTCTACGACGGTACTAGACAGTGTAGACAAGTAAAGTCTACGACGGTACTAGACAGTGTAGACAAGTAAAGTCTACGACGGTACTAGACAGTGTAGACAAGTCAAGCCTACGACGGTAATAGACAATGTAGACAAGTCAAGCCCACGACGGTAATAGACAATAGACAAGTCAAGCCTCCAACAGTACAAGACAATGTAGACAAGTCAAGCCTACAACGGTTCTAGACAATGTAGACAAGTCAAGCCTACAACGGTACTAGACAGTGTAGACAAGTCAAGCCTACGACGGTACTAGACAATGTAGACAGGTCAAGCCCACGACGGTAATAGACAATGTAGACAAGTCAAGCCTACGACGGTACTAGACAGTGTAGACAAGTCAAGCCTACGACGGTACTAGACAATGTAGAAAAGTAAAGTCTACGACGTTACTAGACAATGTAGACAAGTCAAGCCCACGACGGTACTAGACAATGTAGACAAGTCAAGTCTACAACGGTACTAGACAATGAAGACAAGCCAAGCCCACGACGGTACTAGACAATGTAGAAAAGTAAAGTCTACGACGGTACTAGACAATGTATACTAGGCAAGTGTACATCAGTACTAGAAGATGTAAACAAAGCAATGCAGATAACAAAAGTATACAACGATTGTAGACCGTGCAAAAAAGGCAAGTCTTCAGTAATACGAGACAATGCAGACAGGACATCTTTCTCTTTAAATATAATATTTACGATACTTCTTGTAACGATACATACAATCCGAACAGTTCAATCGGGACGAGCTGCTGCTGCGGCAATGACGAGAAGGACTAAGTCCTGTCACACTGTGCTATTCGTCTGGCCTCGTTCTTGATCCTCTACACTCAGTGGACGGAATAAATGGCAGGAATAGGGGACTGTGTTACATATCTGTTTTAATCTAAGTCTACACTTTACAGATTTAAACGCTAATCCTCTAAAAATAATTCTTAATTAACGGGTTTACCCACCTGTCCCTCTTTATCAACAGTAATTTAGACTATTTGAATTTCCAACTTTTTGGCCCCTAGCATTACCAATGAGTCCTAGATAGAACAAACAGCTGTATGATACAATGCAATTCATTTTTGGCATACTGTACCTATTACCTTACTGTACATATTACCTTACTGTACCTATTACCTTACTGTACCTATTACCATACTGCACCTATTACCTTACTGTACCTATTACCATACTGTACCTATTACCATATTGTACCTATTACCTTACTGTGCCTATTACCATTCTGTACCTATTACCTTACTTTACCTATTACCTTACTGTACCTATTACCATACTGTACCTATTACCTTACTGTACCTATTACCATACTGTATTACCTTACTGTACCTATAACCTTACTGTACCTATTACCTTAGTGTACCTATTACCTTACTGTACCTATTACCATACTGTACCTATTACCCTACTGTACCTATTACCTTACTGTATTACCTTACTGTACCTATTACCTTACTGTACCTATTACCATACTGTATTACCATTCTGTACCTATTACCTTACTTTACCTATTACCTTACTGTACCTATTACCATACTGTACCTATTACCTTACTGTACCTATTACCTTACTGTACCTATTACCATACTGTACCTATTACCATACTGTACCTATTACCTTACTGTACCTATTACCTTACTGTACCTATTACCATACTGTACCTATTACCATACTGTACCTATTACCTTACTGTACCTATTACCTTACTGTACCTATTACCATACTGTACCTATTACCATACTGTACCTATTACCTTACTGTACCTATTACCTTACTGTACCTATTACCATACTGTACCTATTACCATACTGTACCTATTACCTTACTGTACCTATTACCTTACTGTACCTATTACCATACTGTACCTATTACCATACTGTACCTATTACCTTACTGTACCTATTACCATACTGTACCTATTACCATACTGTACCTATTACCTTACTGTACCTATTACCTTACTGTACCTATTACCATACTGTACCTATTACCTTACTGTACCTATTACCTTACTGTACCTATTACCATACTGTACCTATTACCTTACTGTACCTATTACCTTACTGTACCTATTACCATACTGTACCTATTACCATAATGTACCTATTACCATACTGTACCTATTACCTTACTGTATTACCATACTGTACCTATTACCATACTGTACCTATTACCATACTGTACCTATTACCTTACTGTATTACTTTACTGTACCTATTACCATACTGTACCTATTACCATACTGTACCTATTACACAATTCTAATGGTGCAATTGTGTATGAGTGTTATGCTCATCTTCCCTTAGAGATGAGTGGACTTTTACATACATGTACAAGTGGTAAAGTTTATTTCCGTTTGATTTTTTAACAAACTAATTTTTGTCTTCATTTTCTAATGCTGCTAGCGCTGGGGACTGCCTTTCTTGGCTGAATTGTCTAGAAGTTGTTTAGAATCAATGCAGACTTGACATCCTTGTAGCACAAGGCGATGATTTGTTTCTATTTGTTACTTATGAGTGAGACATAGGAGATGTTGATGTGATAAAACACGCAGAGGAAACCGGACAATGAGAAAAACAGATACCCGCTGATTAGGGGATGTTTCTTTATAGGTTAAACATTCTAGGTTAAAGCGCGGAATTAAATCTGTTTATGTACTTGGTTAAAGTGTCCTTGATCATGAGATGACATTATATGTATTGGACTAGGTTGTCCTACCCAGTGTTGGGGCGTACAGGTATCAACAGGTGTTCTCTCTGTACGGTCTGTTTACCTGACAATGACATGTCCATTTCCAGTGGAAAGCCGTATCGGTAGCCGGTGGATCCCGGACATCTGTCAAATCTTTAACTGTTTGCGACAGTGTCGCTTCCCTGCACCGCCGAAGGGGAGCGTATATTGCCTTTATTGGTGTTAATTTATATTTAAGTACAGTAATAACTGACCACTCGACCGCTCGTGCTAAAGGTAACAGTATTGATGGCCGTCCTAATTGTTTTTATACAGATCTAGTTTTATGATGCTATAAAACTAGATGGAACTGTGTGATTTTAATAGTCTGCTCTCGCATGCAGTGATAAGGCTTTCTGAATAGTTAAGTAACAGTACTTACTTGCCTATCAGTTTTTGGAGTTAGTTCATGTAAACTCTATTTTTCTTTCAGTAAGATACCAATCTCCATGGATGGAGCGATTGCTGACTGTGTTTTGTTTTATCTATGGTTGTAAAGTGATATACATGTGAACAAGTTTTTACTATTGTCACTGAGATACCATTGACATAACAATGAACGAGACGCTTTGTAAAGACGTACGGCGCGGTTTAAAAGCGACATATTTCTTGTGTTAGGTGTAAGGTTAAAAATTACCGGCGAGAGACCGGAAGTTAACTACATGTACTCACAAGCCTTTCCAGCGTCATTCCTATTTGATTTGCTCAAAATCACCAACAGAATAAGTTCTTTACGAACAAATGAAGACTTCTTCATTACATCAGTGACTCGTTATTATTGTTGCGGACACCTGGGATATAGTATGTATTACAGTTGGCCATTTTCTTATTAAAATTTGATTTACAGATAAACGTCAGAGTACTGTCTTCATAACATATTATTCATATCTCTCAAGTATCTGTCCTCCAAAAGTATCTGGAATGCATCTCCAAGCAACAAAGCTGACAGGACCAGATTCATTCTTACAAAGATCAATTAGGAAGTTGAATAATTTACATGAGGAAATTTATCTGGCTATGTTTTGAAGGCATTTGCAAATAATGACAAAATCGGGCCTTGCTGCGAGTGACGAAGCGTGTCGAGGCGTTGTGTATATATTTTACAAAGGCAGCAAAATTCAATACACAAAATATTGACCCCGTCTAATATTGTGGGAAAGCAGAACTATTGATTTTATCGCTATCAAAAAACACTTGATATAGCAAAAGGTTGCTTTAGTGTACGGTTACGCCATGTGCATACTTACACAGGTAGCTTACACTTAGGCGTGTTACATAACCGCCACTGAGTCATTCATCTTTTATCTGTCTATAAACCCAAACAAATAACAACTAGACGTATTTGTGTTATACTGTGAAAGGGTTATCAATGGGTTTGCGAGGGAGGATGCGTGTTTCTTTCCGTATGGTAGAATGGCTCTGAAAGAGGTTGCTTGTTTCTTTCCGTATAGTAGAATGGCTACGAGAGAGGATGCGTGTTTCTTTCATGATAATAATAATAATATCTTTTATTTAGGCCGGGTTACATATTAAGATTTACATCTAATTTACAATATAGCCCTGTAATACACAATTTACAATGGACATGGACATGGTACATTACAATGGCATCTATAATATAACTAAAAAATAACAATATCACATATGCAGATCCTGACAAGTTAAAGTATAAAACTATTCGTCACATTTAAAAGACTCTATACTACGTAAAATATGCAGTGAGATTTCTTAATTATAAATCTTTCCGTATGGTAGAATGGCTTTGGGACAGGATGCGTGTTTCTTTCTGTATGGCAGAATGGCTATGAGGCAAGGTGCGTGTTTCTTTCCGTAAAGTAGACTTGCTATGAGAGAGGATAGGTGTTTCTTTCCGTATAGTAAATAGCTATGAGAGAGGATATGTGTTTCTTTCCGTATAGTAAATAGCTATGAGAGAGGATAGGTGGTTCTTTCCGTATAGTAGACTTGCTATGAGAGAGGATAGGTGTTTCTTCCCGTATAGTAGACTTGCTATGAGAGAGGATATGGGTTTCTTTCCGTATAGTAAATAGCTATGAGAGAGGATAGGTGTTTCTTTCCGTATAGTAGACTTGCTATGAGAGAGGATATGTGTTTCTTTCCGTATAGTAAATAGCTATGAGAGAGGATAGTTGTTCTTTCCGTATAGTAGACTTGCTATGAGAGAGGATAGGCGTTTCGTTCCGTATAGTAAAATAGCTATGAGAGAGGATAGGTGTTTCTTTCCGTATAGTAAATGGCTATGAGAGAGGATAGATGTTTCTTTACGTATAGTAGACTTGCTATGAGAGAGGATAGGTGTTTCTTTCCGTATAGTAGGCTTGCTATGAGAGAGGATATGTGTTTCTTTCCGTATAGTAAATAGCTATGAGAGCGGATAGGTGTTTCTTTCCGTATAGTAAATAGCTATGAGAGAGGATAGGTGTTTCTTTCCGTATAGTAAATGGCTATGAGAGAGGATAGATGTTTCTTTCCGTATAGTAGACTTGCTATGAGAGAGGATAGGTGTTTCTTTCCGTATAGTAAATGGCTATGAGAGAGGACGCGTGATTTATAGTTTTGGAATTGTATTACCTCTACCTTATTACTACTGTACTAGACTTTTTATTATAGATAATATTTCAGCTGTTATATCATACATCTATTGTTTCGTGTTCTATTTGATTATCCTACTAAATAAAATGTCATCGACCTAGATTGTTTTTACATGGAGGCAAGGTCTCATCCGTAATACACATTTTTAATATCAAAATCTGTAACAGCTTGGAAATAAAAATATTGTTTAAACCTACTAGTGTGTTACGACTTCAGGTTTCTCGCATATTATGGCAAGCCGTTTTAGCAAGAAATACTACTTCATCTTAATTTTTTTCACTTAATTAAAAAAAAATACAGGTAGTTTATTTACCTCAAGGTAAAAGCAATTCCATTTAAGTATATTAAACCTAACGTGGACTACATTGTGATATTAAATGTTAAAACGGCTTGCTATATCTTGTTATATCATATTGTCATATTTTACATATTTTCCTTGTTCTGATAAAATGTTCCCAAATATAAACTTAACTGTTATATATTTTTTCAATTGCTACAATGTATTGAGTGTATTCCTCGCAACTTGTGTGTAGTATAGGCGAAGGGAGATAACTCTCAAGTATAATAAACTATTTATACGTGCGCTCTATTGGTGGTAGTTCCGATGTATTTGATGCATATTCTATGATGTGAGTCGAGCTGCTCTTTCATTATCACAAGTACGGTGTATAGCATTTCGCTAATTTTTTACATGTTGGATCAATGTGAACATTTAACCAATGAAAATGTATGGCAGTCATGAATTGCCGCATTGCTGGTAACACAAGAACCGCCATTGTCGTAGACAGAACTCCCGACCACAAGATCCAGACAAAAAGGTTACCGGCGATTGCTAGATAACATCGGTTTGTGTATGTAATACGTATACCTTATCATCGTTATAATATTTGAAATTAAGTGTAAATCATACCTATACTATTTGGCTCCAGAGATGATGTATGCTAATATAAACATAAGTAAAAAGACAATAGGAATATTCTATCATTTATATACTTTGTTTACGATCTGCTGTATGTTATTTCCATATTTGGAATCATCGCTTGCATCTCTCTCCTAATCCTAACACAAACACAGATACGCTTCCTTGTTATGGCAAGAATCAATTCGTTCAACTCTAAAATGCAACGAGAAGATAATCTGACATCACAAACCCTGGTTGCGGCCGGTAGAATATTATATCAATACTAATACAATAGTTCGTGACAACGGTTGATCATGTTTCTCTTATAAACATACTGATCACCCTGGAATAAATATGTTGCGGTGCACACTCGATTCACGTTATTACTTCTCGGCCCGGATACTGGAGTATGAACTGCAGCGAGTCCATCAACTGAACGCCCCTTGTTGATGCTCAGCTAGCCCGTTCCCCGTCCGTCCCTGGCTGGTGACCAGCGAGTCAGTCACCTGTCCGTCCCTGGCTGGTGACCAGCGAGTCAGTCACCTATCTGTCCCTGGTTAGTGACCAGCGGGTCCGTCAATTGTCCGTCCCTGGCGGCTGTTGGCAAGCGAGTCAGTTACCTATGTGTCCCTGGCTGGTGACCAGCAGGTCAGTCACCTGTCCGTCCCTGGCTGGTGACCAGCGGGTCCGTCACTTGTCCGTTCCTGTTTGCTGACCAGCGAGTCAGTCGCCTATCTGTCCCTAACTAGTGACCAGCGAGTCAGTCACCTGTCCGTTCCTGGCTGATGACCAGCGAGTCCAGTTGACACCGAAGTCCTTCATCCCAATAATGTGACATCACGCCTAAAACCACTAATCTGGTTTAACAAATTTTGCAAATTTCCAACGTTGCTAACTTATATGATGTGTCATATATTAATAGAAATACTGGTTGTGCTTTAAATATCATATGACTAACCTTTTAATATAGCGGCCTAGTACTTACTAACTACCAGAGACTTCAGTCATACTGAGCTGTTTCTAACAACTAACCCCTTGCATCGGTTACGTCATAGAGTAGTCTCAAGATCGATGATTCCGGTCACAGCTGATGAATTATTTGTACGGATCCATTATTTGAGTACATCACATACATGTATAGTTATACGTATTCGGAACATTCTATATAACTATTGTAGCCTCCAGCACATGTTTTTTAAAAACAGAAATGAAAATTGGACCGTATACTTCTGGTGCATAACGAGTTTATACTGCCTAACACGCACGCATTTTTATATTTATGGAATAAAATCCACGTGAAAATACTCTGCAAAACACTTTTGGACTGTTATGTACATGTATTTATACATTCACAACCCTTGACTCAAACATTTTCGATCATTTGTCTGTCTATACATTCATGACTATCATTTAACAAGCACCCATCCATCTGTTCTGTTATTGCATGTTCAACAAAATGCTTTCAATTTCTAAAAATAAAGAGGCTCGAAATTGTATCCAGCCTGCATGATTCCAACGGTTATGCACTTTGTGGTAGCCCAGTGACGTGTTTCATATCCCTCCGCTCGAAATTACATATTCTTCCGCGATGTCATAACATAAATCCCATTCGCTGCCTCTTGCTTCTGTCCCGGAAGTACGACATTATAGGATTTTTTATACCGATTTCCTCCAGGTCCGTATCTTTGAGACGAGAAAACCGTTTACCGTCCATCTTTTTACGTTTTAAACGTTGGATAATTAATTCGTCAACTTTCATACAGCGGAAGAATACACTCATCTCGTCTACAGAGAAATTCTGTAGATTTCCGTCCCCTGGGATTTGTATGCTCCTCGGCGTGTCCGGAACTACTCCTCCTAGTAAACAAACGACACGTCAATTAGATACGACTAACACAATTTTAAGTCACGCAAAAAAATGTGGTCTTTTGAGAAAAATGCACAGAATTTACACCACTAAGATCAACGAATCCCTGATACCCATTGCAGTGGTTCGTTGATCCCTAGCAGTATAATCAGGTAAGCAAGAAAATACGTTGAAGAAACCGCTACACCATAACAATACCCAAATACGACAATTAGGCGTTTAATGCTTATGGCGTCTTGGGAAATTGAGCCTCAGCTAAAAGAGCGCCTCCCTTACTAGCCTTGGAGTAATAGTACCTACTGTTTCGAAATTGCATTCATTAGGTTAGTTCCGTCTTTTCACGAGCCCTGAGCGAGCAATTAAAGAAGTTAGACTTATCTTGTCACACTCCTTGACAGAACAATAAGACCGTCTTGTGACAGACCTAGACAAAACAGTTACACAGCGTACTGTGACAGACCTAGATAACACAGTTACACCGCGTCTTCTGACAGACATAGACAATACAGTTACACAGCGTCTTATGACAGACCTTGACAATACAATTACACAGCGTCCTATGACAGACCTTAACACTACATTTACACAGCGTCCTATGACAGACATTGACAATACAGTTACACAGCGTCCTATGACAGACCTTGACACTACAGTTACACAGCGTCCTATGACAGACCTAGACACTACAGTTAAACAGCGTCCTATGACAGACCTAGACACTACAGTTAAACAGCGTCCTATGACAGACCTAGACACTACAGTTTCACAGCGTCTTATGACAGACATTGACAACACAGTTACACAGCGCCCTATGACAGACTTAGACAATACAGTTACACAGCGTCTTATGACAGACCTAGACACTACAGTTACACAGCGTCCTATGACAGACCTAGACACCACAGTTACACAGCGTCGTATGACAGACATTGACAACACAGTTACACAGCGTCCTATGGCAGACTTAGACAATACAGTTACACAGCGTCTTATGACAGACCTTGACAATACAGTTACACAGCGTCCTATGACAGACCTTGACAATACCTTTACACAGCGTCCTATGACAGACCTTGACACTACAGTTACACAGCGTCCTATGACAGACCTTGACACTACAGTTACACAGCGTCCTATGACAGACATCGACAATACATTTACACAGCGTCCTATGACAGCCCTTGACACTACATTTACACAGCGTCTTATGACAGACCTTGACAATACAATTCCACAGCGTCCTATGACAGACCTTGACACTACAGTTACACAGCGTCCTATGACAGACCTTGACACTACATTTACACAGCGTCCTATGACAGACCTTGACACTACAGTTACACAGCGTCCTATGACAGACATCGACAATACATTTACACAGCGTCCTATGACAGCCCTTGACACTACATTTACACAGCGTCTTATGACAGGCCTTGACAATCCAATTACCCAGCGTCCTATGACAGACGTTAACACTACATTTACACAGCGTCCTATGACAGACCTTGACAATACCTTTACACAGCGTCCTATGACAGACCTTGACACTACATTTCCACAGCGTCTCATGACAGACCTTGACACTACATTTACACAGCGTCTTATGACAGGCCTTGACAATCCAATTACCCAGCGTCCTATGACAGACGTTAACACTACATTTACACAGCGTCCTATGACAGATATTGACAATACAGTTACACAGCGTCCTATGACAGACCTTGACACTACAGTTACACAGCGTCCTATGACAGACCTTGACACTACATTTCCACAGCGTCTCATGACAGACCTTGACACTACATTTACACAGCGTCTTATGACAGGCCTTGACAATCCAATTACCCAGCGTCCTATGACAGACGTTAACACTACATTTACACAGCGTCCTATGACAGACATTGACAATACAGTTACACAGCGTCCTATGACAGGCCTTGACAATACAATTACACAGCGTCCTATGACAGACCTTAACACTACATTTACACAGCGTCCTATGACAGACCTTGACAATACAGTTACACAGCGTCTTATGACAGACCTAGACAACACAGTTACACAGAGTCTCGGGAGATAAGCTCCAACCAATGATTAACAGTTTATTTGTAAATAACAACTAATAATCTTCTACTAATGAACATCAAACAATTATCGACAGTTAACATCATAACCTATACTCATCAGCTAGTCCAAATTCACAACACACTGAACTCATATTGTCCAATAAATAATCACCTTGAGCAAACTTCTAGTTTGTTCAAATGACGTCACTATTTGCAAATATTTTATTTCCATCACCCTCCCTATTTTTTCCCCACTCAATACAAATAAACTAAATTGAAAAGAGAATGACTGATGAATGTTTAATGAGAACCCTCCTGCGTGAGGACACCATATTGTTCAGGGGCTGACTCCAGGGCTCCCTAACCCTTGAAGCCCCTATCAAAATATGCATATATGTATATACATATATCTGTGCTTGGAAGCAGTATAAATACTGTATATACATATTTATGAAAAAAATGGCTGGGGGAATAAAATATTTGGAAAAAGAACAATCAGACTAGTACACCAATTGTTGTCACCACCAACACCAGACAAGTACATCAAATGACGCCACAAACAACATCAGACTAGTACAACAAATGGCGTCACAAACAACATCAGACTAGTACACCAAATGAAGTCACAAACAACATCAGACTAGTACACCAAATGGCGTCACAAACAACATCAGACTAGTACACCAAATGACGTCACAAATAACAGCAGACTAGTACACCAAATGACGTCACAAACAACATCAGACTAGTACAACAAATCGCGTCACAAACAACATCAGACTAGTACACCAAATGACGTCACAAACAACATCAGACTAGTACACCAAATGACGTCACAAATAACATCAGACTAGTACAACAAATGACGTAACAAACAACATCAAACTAATACAACAAATGGCGTCACAAACAACATTAGACTAGTACACCAAATGACGTCACAAACAACATCAGACTAGTACAACAAATGACGTAACAAACAACATCAGACAAGTACAACAAATGACGTCACAAACAACATCAGACTAGTACACCAAAATGACGTCACAAATAGCATCAGACTAGTACTCCAAATGACGTAACAAACAACATCAGACAAGTACAACAAATGACGTCACAAACAACATCAGACTAGTACACCAAATGACGTAACAAACAACATCAGACAAGTACACCAAATGACGTAACAAACAACATCAGACAAGTACAACAAATGACGTCACAAACAACATCAGACTAGTGCACCCAACGTGTCACCAACTATAAATGTGACCGCGACTGCGAAGATGGAGCCAGATGAGGTTAAAATCAGAAATTGACATTTTTATGTTTTCTGAAAGCCCACAATGTGAGAAAGAAAATTCCAAAATATTAGCGACTAATCCATTTCCATTGCGAAGTTAAATATATTCAAAACAGCTAACAACTGCAAAATTTGGTATGTATCGTTCATAACCACTATCAACAGAACATATTGAAATTATTTACAATAAAAAGGAGATAACTGGTGGATAAAACTTAATAGTAGAACTAAGTTGTCTAAGTCTCAATGGTATACATATGTAAAGTCAATCCGTATATTATGATCCTACAAACTGCCGAATGGTTGAGTTAAAAAAGTATATAGGTATTAGCTAACAAGATTAACAAGTATTACATTTGAAAAAAAAAGTTTTCACCACCAAGAAGGTTAACACAATAAAGGGAGATAAACATTCGATTCATAATTTGTTTTAAAATCACAATTTTGTTTTGCATTGCTTTAATAATTGTCATTCAGCTATTATCCAAGTCAGGTTGGTGGACTAACTGGGTTATTTAATTTAGAGCTCTGTCAAGTTATCAACATTAAGATGAATTAGTCATATAGAATATACAATAAAGGGAGATAATCTACAATCACACATATTTTTTTTGAAATGCTGATAATACACAATTTGCAACATTCGCATTCAGTGTCGTGAAATAAGTGATTGATCTTTGATTTAGAATAAGTTTGGATATATTTGCCACACCAGCAGGTCAGATACTACTTACTAGTAATGTAAAATATCTTAAATTATCAATACCAATATACACACATGATACAACAACAGTATTTTTGGAATAGTCATCTCTTTTGACTTAGGTCTCTCAGTATATTAGGGCACATTTTCAAACATAATAAATTACCCAAATAATGCAAGTTAAATTGCGATGTCACATCAACATTGTAGGTACATGAAATCATTGCAACATACCAAAAGTGGATCGTATATAAAAAAAAAACAGAATTTCAAACTCGTTCCCATTACAAATGTTACATATAATATTCATGAAACTGAAGCTTGTTTCATAAAACTAGTATAAAATATTATGAGAATGAGTTAAATATTCCAACCACGTACAGAATTTATGGGAAAATATGTCTCGTGACTTTAAACGGCTTTTTCTCATAATGACGTCAGTTGCATTTCTCCCTATTTTCGTAGTCGCAGTATTATAAGGCTAAAATATCAAATGCCAATAGGCTATTGCCAGTGCACCTAATAGAAGTAGACTGGTATACACACTTAACATTACTATTGTTACCAGTATAAACACTTAACATTGACATCGTTACCAGTATACACACTTAACATTACCATTGTTACCAGTATACACACTTAACATTACTATTGTTACCAGTATACACACTTAACATTATTATTGCTACCAGTATACACACTTAACATTACTATTGTTACCAGTATACACACTTGACATTAGTATTGTTACCAGTATACACACTTAACATTACTACTGTTACCAGTATACACACTTAACATTACTATTGTTACCAGTATAAACACTTAACATTAGTATTGTTACCAGTAAACACACTTAACATTACTACTGTTACCAGTATACACACTTAACATTACTATTGTTACCAGTATACACACTTAACATTACTATTGTTACCAGTATACACACTTAACATTACTATTGTTACCAGTATACACACTTAACATTACTATTGTTACCAGTATACACACTTAACATTACTATTGTTACCAGTATACACACTTAACATTACTATTGTTACCAGTATACACACTTAACATTACTATTGTTACCAGTATACACACTTAACATTACTATTGTTACCAGTATACACACTTAACATTACTATTGTTACCAGTATACACACTTAACATTACTATTGTTACCAGTATACACACTTAACATTACTATTGTTACCAGTATACACACTTAACATTACTATTGTTACCAGTATACACACTTAACATTACTATTGTTACCAGTATACACACTTAACATTACTATTGTTACCAGTATACACACTTAACATTACTATTGTTACCAGTATACACACTTAACATTACTATTGTTACCAGTATACACACTTAACATTACTATTGTTACCAGTATACACACTTAACATTACTATTGTTACCAGTATACACACTTAACATTACTATTGTTACCAGTATACACACTTAACATTAGTATTGTAACCAGTATACACACTTGACATTAGTATTGTTATCAGTAAACGCACTTAACATTACTCTTCTTACCAGTATACACATTTAACATTACTACTGTTACCAGTATAAACACTTGACATTACTACTGTTACCAGTATACGCACTTAACATTACTACTGTTACCAGAATACGCACTTAACATTACTATATTGTTACAAGTATACACACTTAACATAAGTATTGTTACCAGTAAACGCACTTAACATTACTCTTCTTACCAGTATACACACTCTTAACATTAGTATTGTTACCAGTATACACACTTAACATTAGTATTGTCACCAGTATACACACTTAACAATAGTATTGTTACCAGTAAACACACTTAACATTACTACTGTTACCAGTATACGCACTTAACATTACTATTGTTACCAGTATACACACTTAACATTACTATTGTTACCAGTATACACACTTAACATTACTATTGTTACCAGTATACACACTTAACATTACTATTGTTACCAGTATACACACTTAACATTACTATTGTTACCAGTATACACACTTAACATTACTATTGTTACCAGTATACACACTTAACATTACTATTGTTACCAGTATACACACTTAACATTACTATTGTTACCAGTATACACACTTAACATTACTATTGTTACCAGTATACACACTTAACATTACTATTGTTACCAGTATACACACTTAACATTACTATTGTTACCAGTATACACACTTAACATTACTATTGTTACCAGTATACACACTTAACATTACTATTGTTACCAGTATACACACTTAACATTACTATTGTTACCAGTATACACACTTAACATTACTATTGTTACCAGTATACACACTTAACATTACTATTGTTACCAGTATACACACTTAACATTACTATTGTTACCAGTATACACACTTAACATTACTATTGTTACCAGTATACACACTTAACATTACTATTGTTACCAGTATACACACTTAACATTACTATTGTTACCAGTATACACACTTAACATTACTATTGTTACCAGTATACACACTTAACATTACTATTGTTACCAGTATACACACTTAACATTACTATTGTTACCAGTATACACACTTAACATTACTATTGTTACCAGTATACACACTTAACATTACTATTGTTACCAGTATACACACTTAACATTACTATTGTTACCAGTATACACACTTAACATTACTATTGTTACCAGTATACACACTTAACATTACTATTGTTACCAGTATACACACTTAACATTACTATTGTTACCAGTATACACACTTAACATTACTATTGTTACCAGTATACACACTTAACATTACTATTGTTACCAGTATACACACTTAACATTACTATTGTTACCAGTATACACACTTAACATTACTATTGTTACCAGTATACACACTTAACATTACTATTGTTACCAGTATACACACTTAACATTACTATTGTTACCAGTATACACACTTAACATTACTATTGTTACCAGTATACACACTTAACATTACTATTGTTACCAGTATACACACTTAACATTACTATTGTTACCAGTATACACACTTAACATTACTATTGTTACCAGTATACACACTTAACATTAGTATTGTTACCAGTATACACACTTAACATTACTATTGTTACCAGTATACACACTTAACATTACTATTGTTACCAGTATACACACTTAACATTACTATTGTTACCAGTATACACACTTAACATTACTATTGTTACCAGTATACACACTTAACATTACTATTGTTACCAGTATACACACTTAACATTACTATTGTTACCAGTATACACACTTAACATTACTATTGTTACCAGTATACACACTTAACATTACTATTGTTACCAGTATACACACTTAACATTACTATTGTTACCAGTATACACACTTAACATTACTATTGTTACCAGTATACACACTTAACATTACTATTGTTACCAGTATACACACTTAACATTACTATTGTTACCAGTATACACACTTAACATTACTATTGTTACCAGTATACACACTTAACATTACTATTGTTACCAGTATACACACTTAACATTACTATTGTTACCAGTATACACACTTAACATTACTATTGTTACCAGTATACACACTTAACATTAGTATTGTTACCAGTATACACACTTAACATTACTATTGGTACCAGTATACACACTTAACATTACTACTGTTAACAGTATACACACTTAACATTACTACTGTTACCAGTATACACACTTAACATTGCCATTGTAACCATTGCCATTGGCTAATAGATACCCCATCACTTCAGGAGGGAACTATGCTTTTGTACAGCTGTACAGATTGAAAGATAACATTTACAAAAGAAGCCCGATCAGATATAAAGGTGAAGCTGACCACAGCATGCTGGCTACTTACATTAACATTACCATACAATAACAATTACCTCCAGGCCAGATACTTACCCGCCATGTTACGGCTCTGCACACCCGTTCTAGTTACCGCCTTTATGTGGTAAGGATTTCACATAATGTCTCAGCTACCTCACATACATTTAAAACGTACATCTCGGCCTATCAAATTGAACTCAACTTTAAATTGTATTTTTATATCCTCGCCTAAGGTGTGCTGTTACTATACAACATATTCTAATGTACATATGTGGCTCCTAATGGGAGGTGGATTGTATCGCCTTCAATCACAAATTCCATTTAATATGTGCGCAAATATAGATTTAAAACACTCTCTCCTGATTTCCAAAATGCATCCTTTTAGATGAAATCACTAGATCAATGAATATATATATAGTTATGTATCGCAACCCTACCCAGCTGAAGCCCTCCTCTCTCTCTCTATTTTGATGTAGATAACTCACCCGGGGAGGGGGGCGGGGCTCCGTTCATCTCTGCGTCACCATTTACAGCAGGTTTACTGTCAATACAAAATACGGAAATGTCACTTCACAGAAAAAAACCAAAGATAGATGTGGATGGTCTTCTGAACGATCACGCATTCAAGCAGCATGTACATACTCGTGGTAGTCCCCTGGTGAACTAATTGAATTCCAGAACTATTCAGACTGTGGGTAACGTCTCGCTTTTTATTCTGTCTGTATACATTTATTTTCAGTCAATATCGGGATGGTGTCATTGGCATATATAACATAATCCTTCAACAAGAATCAATTGCGCAGGTGATAACTCATAACGTTATTTCATCAAAGCTTGTCACCTGCAACAGTTTACAGACAACCATTACAACAGTCTACAGACAAACACTACAACAGTTTACAGACAACCACTACAACAGTCTACAGACAACCACTACAACAGTTTACAGACAACCATTACAACAGTCTACAGATAACCACTACAACAGTCTACAGACATCCATTACAACAGTGTACAGACAACCACTACAACAGCCTACAGACTACAATTACAACAGTTTACAGACAACCATTACAACAGTCTACAGACAACCACTACAACAGCCTACATACAACCACAACAACAGTCTACATACAACCACTACAACAGCCTACATACAACCACTACACACTCCACAGACAACCACTACGACAGTTCATAGACAACCACTACAACAACCTACATACAGCCACTAAAACAGCCTACAGACAACCACTACAACAGTCCACAGACGTCCACTACAACAGTATACAAACCATAACTAAAACAATATATATACATTTATTACAAGAGTCTTCAGACAACAATAACAACAGCCTACATACAACCACTACAACAGTCCACAGACAACCACTACAACAGTCCACAGACATCCACTACAACAGTCCAGAGAAAACCACTACAATAGTTTACAGACATCAACTTCAACAGTCTACAGACAACTATTACAACTGGCTACAGACATACACTTCAACAGTCTACAGACAACCACTACAACAGTCTATAGACAACCACAAAATTAGTTCACAGACGTCCACTACAATAGTCTACAGACAACCACTACAGCGATTCACAAACAACCACTACAACAGTCCACAAACATCCACTACAACAGTCCACAGACTTCCACTACAACAATCCACAGAAAACCACTCGAACAGTCTACAGACAACCACTACATTGTACAACAGCCTACAGACAACCATTACAATGGTCAAAAGACATCCACTACAACAGCCTACAGACAACCACTACAACAGCCTACAGACAACCACTACAACAGTCTACAGACATCCACTACAACAGTCTACAGACAACCACTACAACAGTCTACAGACAACCACTACAACAACCTACATACAACCACTACAACAGTCTACAGACATCCACTACAACAGTCTACAGACAGCCACTACAACAATCCACAGAAAACCACTCGAACAGTCAACAGACAACCACTACAACAGTCCACAGACAACCACTACAACAGTCTACAGACATCCACTACAACAATCCACAGAAAACCACTCGAACAGTCAACAGACAACCACTACAGCAGTCCACAGACATCCAATACAACTGCCTACAGACAACCACTACAGCAGTCCAAAGACATCCACTACAACAGTCTACAGACATCCACTACAACAGTCCACTGACAATCACTACAACAGTTTACAGACATCAACTTCAACAGTCTACAGACAACTATTACAACTGGCTACAGACATACACTTCAACAGTCTACAGACAACCACTACAACAGTCTACAGATATCCACTACAACAGTCTACAGACAACCACTACAACAGTCTATAGACAACCACAATATTAGTTCACAGAAAATCACTACACCAGTCTACAGACAACCACTACAACAGTCTACAGACAACCACTACAACAGTCTATAGACAACCACAATATTAGTTCACAGAAAATCACTACACCAGTCTACAGACAACCACTACAACAGTCTACAGACAACCACAATATTCGTTCACAGACAACCACTACACCAGTCTACAGACAACCACTACAACAGTCTATAGACAACCACAATATTAGTTCACAGACGTCCACTACAATAGTCTACAGACAGCCACTACAGCGATTCACAAACATCCACTACAACAGTCCACAGACAACCACAATATTAGTTCACAGAAAATCACTACACCAGTCTACAGACAACCACTACAACAGTCACTACAGGAGTCAACAGATCGTTCACAGACAACCACTACAACAGTCTACAGATAACCACAATATTAGTTCACAGACGTCCACTACAATAGTCTACAGACAACCACTACAGCGATTCACAAACATCCACTACAACAGTCCACAGACATCCACTACATCAGTCTACAGACTTCCACTACAACAATCCACAGAAAACCACTCGAACAGTCTACAGACAACCACTACATTGTACAACAGCCTACAGACAACCATTACAATGGTCAACAGACATCCACTACAACAGTCTACAGACATCCACTACAACAGCCTACAGACAACCACTACAACAGTCTACAGACAACCACTACAACAGTCTACAGACAACCACCACAACAGTCTACAGACATCCACTACAATAATCCACAGAAAACCACTCGAACAGTCAACAGACAACAACTACAACAGCCTACAGACAACCACTACAACAGTCTACAGACATCTACTACAACAGTCTACAGACATCCACTACAACAGTCCACAGACAACCACTACAACAGTCCACTGACAATCACAACAACAGTCTACAGACATCCACTACAACAATCCACAGAAAACCACTTGAACAGTCAACAGACAACAACTACAACAGTCTACAGACATCCACTACAACAGTCTACAGACATCCACTACAACAATCCACAGAAAACCACTCGAACAGTCAACAGACAACAACTACAACAGTCCACAGACATCCACTACAACAGCCTACAGACAACCACTACAGCAGTCCACAGACATCCACTAAAACAGTCTACAGACAACCACTACAACAGTCCACTGACAATCACTACAACAGTTTATAGACATCAACTACAACAATCCACAGAAAACCACTCGAACAGTCAACAGACAACCACTACAGGAGTCAACAGATCTCCACTACAACAGTCCACGGACAACCACTACAACACAACAGTCTACAGACAACCACTACAACAGTCTACAGACATCCACTACAACAGTCCACGGACAACCACTACAACAGTCCACAGACAACCACTACAACCCTCTACATACAACCACTACAACAGTCCACGATAAACCACTACAACAATCTACAGACAACCACTACACCAGTCCACAGACAACCACTACAACAGTCTACATACAACCACTACAGCTGCCCACATACAACCACTACAACAGTCTACAGACAACCGCTACAACAGTCCACGGACAACCACTACAACAGACAGACAACAACTACAACAGTCCACAGACATCCACTACAACAGCCTACAGACAACCACTACAGCAGTCCACAGACATCCACTAAAACAGTCTACAGACAACCACTACAACAGTCCACGGACAACCACTACAACAGACAGACAACAACTACAACAGTCCACAGACATCCACTACAACAGCCTACAGACAACCACTACAACAGCCTACAGACAACCACTACACCAGTTTACAGACAACCACTACAACAGTCCACATACAACCACTACAACAGTCCACAGACAACCACTACAACAGTCTACATACAACCACTACAGCTGCCCACATACAACCACTACAACAGTCTACAGACAACCGCTACAACAGTCCACGGACAACCACTACAACAGTCAACAGACAACCACTACAACAGTCCACGGACAACCACTACAACAGTCTACAGACTACCACTACAACAGTCTACAGACAACCACTACAACAGCCTACAGACAACCACTACAACAGTCAACGGACAACCACTACAACACAACAGTCTACAGACAACCACTACAACAGTCTTCATACAACCACTACAACAGTCTACAGACAA
Organism: Mizuhopecten yessoensis; assembly: GCF_002113885.1. Classification (NCBI taxonomy): domain Eukaryota; kingdom Metazoa; phylum Mollusca; class Bivalvia; order Pectinida; family Pectinidae; genus Mizuhopecten; species Mizuhopecten yessoensis. Next base: position 433,190 of record NW_018405476.1, read on the forward strand.
CCACTACCACAGTCCAAAGACAACCACTACACCAGTCTACAGACATCCACTACTACAACAGTCTACAGACATCCACTACAACAGTCCACAGACAACCACTACAACACTCTACATACAACCACCACAACAGTCCACGGAAAACCACTACAACAATCTACAGACAACCACTACAACAGTCCACAGACAACCACTACAACAGTCTACAGACATCCACTACAACAATCCACAGAAAACCACTTGAACAGTCAACAGACAACAACTACAACAGTCTACAGACATCCACTACAACAGTCCACGGACAACCACTACAACACAACAGTCTACAGACAACCACTACAACAGTCTTCATACAACCACTACAACAGTCTACAGACAACCACTACCACAGTCCAAAGACAACCACTACACCAGTCTACAATATCCACTACAACAGTCTACAGACAACCACTACAACACTCTACATACAACCACCACAACAGTCCACGGAAAACCACTACAACAATCTACAGACAACCACTACAACAGTCCACAGACAACCACTACAACAGTCTACATACAACCACTACAACAGTCTACAGACAACCACTACAACAGTCTACAGACAACCACTACAACAGTCCACAGACTCCACTCCAACAGTCCACAGACTCCACTCCAACAGTCCACAGACTCCACTACAACAGTCCACAGACAACCACTACAACACTCTACATACAACCACTACAACAGTCCACGATAAACCACTACAACAATCTACAGACAACCACTACAACAGTCCACAGACAACCACTACAACAGTCTACATACAACCACTACAGCAGTCCACATACAACCACTACAACAGTCTACAGACAACCGCTACAACAGTCCACGGACAACCACTACAACAGTCTACAGACAACCACTACAACAGTCTACATACAACCACTACAACAGTCTACAGACAACCACTACCACAGTCCACAGACAACCACTACACCAGTCTACAGACATCCACTACAACAATCCACATAAAACCACTCGAACAGTCAACAGACAACCACTACAGGAGTCAACAGACCTCCACTGCAACAGTCCATAGACAACCACTAAAACAAACCACTGACAACCACTACAACAGTACACAGTCAATCACTACAACAGTCCGCAGACAACCACTACATTAGTTTACAGACAACCACTACAACAGTCCACAGACTCCACTCCAACAGTCCACAGACAACCACTACAACAGTCCACAGACAACCACTACAACACTCTACATACAACCACTACAACAGTCCACAGAAAACCACTACAACAATCTACAGACAACCACTACAACAGTCCACAGACAACCACTACAACAGTCTACA
>NW_018405476.1:437874-570842 GCF_002113885.1 Mizuhopecten yessoensis
ACAACCACTACAACAGTCCACAGACAACCACTACAACAGTCCACAGACAACCACTACAACAGTCTACATACAACCACTACAACAGTCCACAGACAACCACTACAACAGTCTACAGACAACCAGCACAACAAATGTAAAAGGATATTACAAGTTTCGTTATTAAATTCATATCTGTCAATTCATTTGATATGTACTACGTCTGCAATAATATGTTTAGTTCTTTCACCGGAAACACTGCCGTTATTCTACCATGCACTGCGTCTCTGATTTCACACAAACTACAATCAAACCGTTTGGTGTGATCTTGTCTGACATCTCCGGAATGATCATACGTCTTGCATTCAAATTCGCCCTAACAGTGCTTGGTTTTGTGATCGAGCGTTTTATGGCGTTCGTGCACCAACGTTTTTGGTAGGTAAATTATTTACCACAGTATAACTGTCAAAATAAACATGGTTGCGATAACGGAAATCGATTACATAATACAGGCTCGGGCAACGAAACTGATGGAAACATAAACAAGCGCCTTCCGAAATCTTTACGAGGGCAAGTGTAAGACATACTCCGCTATTCTGCGCCAAATATCTCATATCAAAATCCATTCGTGTGTATTTTGAATTATTTTCTAATATCTTTGATCAGTTATAAACCACGTAAATCCAGTTCTAAGACTTTAAGGTCTGATGTATTGACAGAGCCTCTGAGCCCACTTGTATAAAGCATCTCAACTCTTGAGATTTCCTCAAGTCTAAAATTTTCCATAGACAATACATTGCTTGAGATTTTCCTTGGTATGCATGTATATGTATAAATATATAAATCAAGCATCATTCATTAAATAAGGTCAATGAGCTGAAATCACTTGACCGTTTTTAGAAAAAGAGACGATGATAAATCAACATGAAACTCTATCAAAATAATCCAAACCAAAGAGCAGTGCTCAATACACACTGATGCGCGAGTGCATTTGCGTCCAAAGCTATTGATGTACCGGGTTAGCGTGTTTGTCGACTGCACAAGACTACACTGTCTGCACCGAGAACTCCATCTATCGCCGTACACATTTACCGCTAATGTTAGGCTATATCTAATTTAATTTCTATTGATTTTGATGTAAGATAAAGCGTTTGAGGAGCGGCGCTACACAAATCGTGTTACTTGTATGTTTTACCTGCAGCAATGTGAAGGTACCAGTAGATCAATAGCGGAAATGGTAAATACATCTACAGTTATAGATAGTCCATTAAATTATCTGTTAAGCATCGGAAAACAACATTTCAATATTTCCTCACCTGTCGAATGACGTGGAATGTGATTTTGGCGCTTGGGAAGGAGAAGGCGTCGTCGATGTTCTTGTCTTATTTGGAGATGCATTTGGCGTAGAGGATTTCCCGTGTGAACGCGGAGCTTTCTCGTAAATATTGCCATGTCCATTCACCCCATTGTGCTCCTTGGTATTCCCTCCCTTGCCAATTAAACGTTCGTTACTTTTATGTAACACTTTCGATTTTGAATTCATTCTCGCTCGTTCGTCTTTGGCCCTAATTTTGGTTAATTCCAGTTGCCCGTTGTCGTCCTTGAATGTCAAGTTGTCATACGCACCGGGGCCAAGGCACAGGCCTTCAAACCCAGCCCTGTTTTGCGACCTTGGCGAGTCACTGGCCCCTACTACCTCGTCATCTTTGACCCTGTACTTCTCCTTCCGTCTCTCCCGAGGGGAATCCGACGCTTCACTGTCGCTCCGACTCCGGGAAGATCGGTGTGACTTACCAGGCCCGGGGGATGTGCGGAGATCGGTCCCCTTTGACGGATTGGGGTCTAAGTCCATGGTGTAGTGAAGGATTGCCCTAGTTTAACCGGGGATACATAACGAGCTCTGCCAACTATGTCCAGCTCTCAATCACTTACAGCTGGCCTATACAATCCCTGCTTTAAAACGTGGAGCGTGTCGGGTCGTGCGCGGACGTCTGTGTCTCGCGGACTGGTGAATCCGACCCCAATACACACACATACAATGGGCTGTCCTCTTTTCTCGACTGATCCGCCTATCTGTTGTCTCTTATCCAATCATCGATCCGTGATGAGATGGCTTTTACAATATAATATGACTTTTCAATAGGGATGTGTAACGCTGATAGTCAGCTTACAATGAACTGCTAGTGCCGTGTCATCGGGTTTGTGTGGCGATTCTACTCTCCGTTGGCTCGCCAAGGAAACACAGAGCTGTCTATACATATTGCACAAGTTTGCTTGATGTCATTTCGAAAACACGATTTACATAATATTAAAAGGACCGCACACTCGTCATACATACACGCTGTATATATATATGTAAATCACACGTTTTGCTGGTTATACTTGCATTAATCTAAACACATTTACATGCTATACAATGAATGACCGGTGTGTATGAAATAGAAGCACGATACACATTTATAACGCACATGTATAGATTTTCCCTGTAAAGGCAGTACTGCGTCATAATGCCCCCGATATAGCTCTACCTGTAGTTTCTCTCTGGCAATATTTTAATGATTAATAAGTATCGTCTGTGGGAAGGTTTCTCAATATTAAAAAAAATGTTATGGAATTGTTGTCCATGATTTTTGACTTTATTGAGACTCGGTTTCAAGGACATATAATTTTTATATAGTTGAAAGAGGATAAGGTTTAGGTGTTCCTATACCGGAGATATTTATGTCAAAATATCTGGTGCTCTACATGTAGACGAGGTTCGGGGTAGAATACGTCTGGGAGGTGTTGTTCAGGCTGCAGTATATGAGGTGTTGGAGATACAAACGACAAGGTAAAGAGCACCTCATCGCGATGGTGCTCCGGATATAGGTACGCAATGTGTACGATAAGTTTGCGTCTATGATGCTGTTGGGATAAGAAACATACAGTGAGGATTGACTAAAGAGTTCATGATGGAAATGGGCTTATAATGGTGCCCCATGTAGATACATACAATGAGGATTGACTAAAGAGTTCATGATGGAAATGGGCTTATAATGGTGCCCCATGTAGATACATACAGTGAGGATTGACTTAAGAGTTTATGATGGAAATGGGCTTATAATGGTGCCCCATGTAGATACATACAGTGAGGATTGACTTAAGAGTTTATGATGGAAATGGGCTTATAATGGTGCCCCATGTAGATACATACAGTGAGGATTGACTTAAGAGTTTATGATGGAAATGGACTTATACTAGTGCCCCATACAGATACATACAGTGAAGATTGACTTAGGAGTTCATGATGGAAATGGGCTTATAATGGTGCCCCATGTAGATACATACAATGAAGATTGGCTTAAGAGTTTATGATGGAAATTGGCTAATAATGGTGCCCCATGTAGATACATACAGTGAGGATTGACTAAAGAGTTTATGATGGAAATGGGCTTATAATGGTGCCCCATACAGATACATACAGTGAGGATTGACTTAGGAGTTCATGATGGAAATGGGCTTATAATGGTGCCCCATGTAGATACATACAATGAAGATTTGCTTAAGAGTTTATGATGGAAATTGGCTAGTAATGGTGCCCCATGTAGATACATACAGTGAGGATTGACTTAAGAGTTTATGATGGAAATGGGCTTATAATGGTGCCCCATGTAGATACATACAGTGAGGATTGACTAAAGAGTTTATGATGGAAATGGGCTTATAATGGTGCCCCATGTAGATACATACAGTGAGGATTGACTAAAGAGTTTATGATGGAAATGGGCTTATAATGGTGCCCCATGTAGATACATACAGTGAGGATTGACTAAAGAGTTTATGATGGAAATGGGCTTATAATGGTGCCCCATGTAGATACATACAGTGAGGATTGACTAAAGAGTTTATGATGGAAATGGGCTTATAATGTTGCCCCATGTAGATACATACAGTGAGGATTGACTAAAGAGTTTATGATGGAAATGGGCTTATAATGGTGCCCCATGTAGATACAAGCAGTGAGGATTGACTAAAGAGTTTATGATGGAAATGGGATTATAATGGTGCCCCATGTAGATACATACAGTGAGGATTGACTTTAGAGTTTATGATGGAAATGGGCTTATAATGGTGCCCCATGTAGATACAAGCAGTGAGGATTGACTAAAGAGTTTATGTTGGAAATGGGATTATAATGGTGCCCCATGTAGATACATACAGTGAGGATTGACTTAATGTAAGATACTGTACTTTGGTATGGTTGAGCTCACTCATGTTATGGTAATGTAAGTTACTTACTTTGGTATGGTTGAGCACACTAATGTTATGGTAATGTAAGATACTGTACTTTGGTATGGTTGAGCTGACTAATGTTATGGTAGTGTAAGATACCGTACTTTGGCATGGGTGAGCTCACTAATGTTATGGTAATGTAAGATACTGTACTTTGGTATGGTTGAGCTCACTAATGTTATGGTAGTGTAAGATACCGTACTTTGGTATGGGTGAGCTCACTCATGTTATGGTAATGTAAGACGCTATAATTTGGTATGGTTGAGCTCACTAATGTTATGGTAATGTAAGATACTGTACTTTGGTATGGTTGAGCACACTAATGTTATGGTAATGTAAGATACTGTACTTTGGTATGGTTAAGCACACTAATGTATTGGTAATGTAAGATACTGTACTTTGGTTTGGTATGGGTGAGCTCACTAATGTTATGGTAATAAAAGATACTGTAATTTGGTATGGTTGAGTTCACTAACGTTATGGTAATGTAAGATACTGTACTTTGGTATGTGTGAGCTCACTAATGTTATGGTAATGTAAGATACTGTACTTTGGTATGGTTGAGCTTACTAATGTAATAGTAATGTAAGATACTGTCCTTTGTATGGTTGAGCTCACTAATGTTAAGGTAATGTAAGATACTGTATTTTGGTATGGTTGAGCTCACTAATGTAATGGTAATGTAAGATTCTGTACTTTGGTATGGGTGAGCTCACTAATGTTATGGTAATGTAAGATACTGTACTTTGGTATGGTTGAGCTCACTAATGTAATAGTAATGTAAGATACTGTACTTTGTATGGTTGAGCTCACTAATGTTATGGTAATGTAAGATACTGTATTTTGGTATGGTTGAGCTCACTAATGTAATGGTAATGTAAGATACTGTACTTTGGTATGGTTGAGCTCACTAATGTTATGTTAATGTAAGATACTGTACTTTGGTATGGGTGAGCTCACTAATGTTATGGTAATGTATGAATCTTTACTTTGGTATGGTTGAGCTCACTAATGTTATGGTAATGTAAGAATCTTTACTTTGGTATGGTTGAGCTCAATAATGTTATGGTAATGTAAGAATATTTACTTTGGTATGGGTGAGCTCATAAAATTGGTAGTAATATAAGACACTACGATATGGATAAGCATATACAAATGATGGTAATGTGAGATAAAACGGTATTAACGAGAAATTACCTTTTTTGAGGTCATAAAGGTGGTGGTAACGTGATTTTATACGGTATGGATTAGCTCGTAAAGGCGGTGGTAACGTGATTTTATACGGTATGGATTAGCTTATAAAGGCGGTGGTAACGTGCTTTTATACGGTATGGATTAGCTCATAAAGGCTGTGGTAACGTGATGGATGAGCTTATAAAGGCGGTGGTAACGTGCTTTTATACGGTATGGATTAGCTCATAAAGCCGGTGGTAACGTGATTTTATACGGTATGGATTAGCTCATAAAGGCGGTGGTAACGTGATTTTATACGGTATGGATTAGCTCATAAAGGTGGTGGTAACGTGATTTTATACGGTATGGATTAGCTCATAAAGGTGGTGGTAACGTGATTTTATACGGTATGGATTAGCTCATAAAGGCGGTGGTAACGTGATTTTATACGGTATGGATTAGCTCATAAAGGCGGTGGTAACGTGATTTTATACGGTATGGATTAGCTCATAAAGGCGGTGGTAACGTGATTTTATACGGTATGGATTAGCTCATAAAGGCGGTGGTAACGTGATTTTATACGGTATGGATTAGCTCATAAAGGCGGTGGTAACGTGATTTTATACGGTATGGATTAGCTCATAAAGGCGGTGGTAACGTGATTTTATACGGTATGGATTAGCTCATAAAGGCGGTGGTAACGTGATTTTATACGGTATGGATTAGCTCATAAAGGCGGTGGTAACGTGATTTTATACGGTATGGATTAGCTCATAAAGGCGGTGGTAACGTGATTTTATACGGTATGGATTAGCTCATAAAGGCGGTGGTAACGTGATTTTATACGGTATGGATTAGCTCATAAAGGCGGTGGTAACGTGATTTTATACGGTATGGATTAGCTCATAAAGGCGGTGGTAACGTGATTTTATACGGTATGGATTAGCTCATAAAGGCGGTGGTAACGTGATTTTATACGGTATGGATTAGCTCATAAAGGCGGTGGTAACGTGATTTTATACGGTATGGATTAGCTCATAAAGGCGGTGGTAACGTGATTTTATACGGTATGGATTAGCTCATAAAGGCGGTGGTAACGTGATTTTATACGGTATGGATTAGCTCATAAAGGCGGTGGTAACGTGATTTTATACGGTATGGATTAGCTCATAAAGGCGGTGGTAACGTGATTTTATACGGTATGGATTAGCTCATAAAGGCGGTGGTAACGTGATTTTATACGGTATGGATTAGCTCATAAAGGTGGTGGTAACGTGATTTTATACGGTATGGATTAGCTCATAAAGGCTGTGGTAACGTGATGGATGAGCTTATAAAGGCGGTGGTAACGTTTCTTTTATATATGGTATGGATTAGCTCATTAAGGCTGTGGTAACGTGATGGATTAGCTCATAAAGGTGGTGGTAACGTGATTTTATACGGTATGGATTAGCTCATAAAGGCGGTGGTAACGTGCTTTTATACGGTATGGATGAGCTCATAAAGGCGGTGGTAACGTGATGGATGAGCTCATAAAGCGGTGGTAACGTGATTTTGTACGGTATGGATTAGCTCGTAAAGGCGGTGGTAACGTGATTTTATACGGTATGGATTAGCTCATAAAGGCTGTGGTAACGTGATTTTATACGGTATGGAATAGCTCATAAAGGCGGTGGAAATGTAAGATACATTGTACTACGGTATGATTCGGTATGGATTAGTTCATAAAGGCGATGGAAATGTAAGATACTACGATATGGATTAGCTCATAATGGCGGTGGTTATGTAAGATACTACGGTATCGATTAGCTCATAAAGGCTGTAGTAGCTCATAAAAGTGGTGGTTATGCAAGATATTACGGTATGGGTGAGCTCATACAGATGGTAACGTGGTAATGTAAGATACTACGGTATGGATTAGCTCATAAAGGCGGAGGTAATGTAAGATACTACGGTATGGATTAGCTCATAAAGGCAGAGGTAATGTAAGATACTACAGTATGGATTAGCTCATAAAGGCTCTAGTAGCTCATACAAGTGGTGGTTATGTAAGATATTACGGTATGGGTGAACTCTTACAGGTGGTAACGTGGTAATTTAAGATACCACGGTATGAGTAGGCTCGTACAGATGCTGCAGAGTATACTACCGTAAATGGTCTTATGAAGATAAATATTGCCATGGACAACAGTAAACAGAAAATGTACTCAAACATAACAAGACATTGCCGTCTCGAGCTATAACAAGGCCGGTTTTCACAAATGCATTAGCCGATTATGATTTGTCGAGCCTTTTTTTTCATAATGAATTGGACTCTTACACAATACAGTAGCTACCTATTATAGCATAGCATACAGTATCTTAGAGGTGCTTATTATCTGTATAGAAAATAACAATAAAATGAAGGGTCGTAGTACCCTACGGCCAAGCCCGAGTTCAGGTCAATATATTTCCGTGAAGGAATGACCGTATGTGTAACGACTAGAACAGTCATGTTATAATCCTACATAAGTACCTTTGTGTCAAACAGTACTTAACCTACTTACTTAACTGACAAATTGTGTATATATTACATATATATATATATATATATGCTTAAATTGGGGCAATAAAGTAGTTCTCATGGTGTAGGCAATATGAGGTTGTCAAATGATCAAAACACAGAAAATCACAGAACATTTAAATGACATAAAAACAAAATCGAACTATAATAGAATATAACTAATGAATTGAATAACTATATATGAAAGAGGATGATAACGATGATTAAGATGAATGATTATGATGATGTTGATGATGATGATATTATGATGACAACGAAAATGATTGTGATAATGCTAAATCCATGTTCGTGTGTGTATATGTGAGAATGCGTAAATGTCCTGTTTATGTATATGTATATGTAATGAAAAACTTGGAAAAATAAAACCATTACAAAAAAAATAAAAATATAATAATATTAAAAACAATTAGCCCCTCGGCCAGCGTGTGCCGTAGTCAAAATTTAAACTGACCTCGTCGTTGACCAATGATACTGTGTGTGTGCGAACAACGACAAAAAGATTATAACATACCGGGAAAACTGAAGCGTGAAAAAAGATGCTGAAGCTGGAATAAAATGACACGGCAATTCGTCCGGTGATGACGAATGTACTCCGTGTTACATGGGGAGTTTACTGTTTACAGTATAAAGTGTACTTAATTCTTTGACCCAAATGTCGAAACCATTTAGAGCTTTCGGAAGAGGTAATATTGGGTACAGTACAATATTTGGTAATATAGGTACATGTACAATACTAATAGGTACCTGATTAAGGTACAAACGATGTTCTAAGGAACTTCGTCATATCTTGTGAAGCATGGTCCAAAAGTAGTGACCGGCGTCATTATTGACACTGCTCGATCTACGAAAGGAGTCGCCTCGTGTTTGCTCCTCTACAATTCAAGACAAAAACTCATAAGGCGTCCGCCTGGAATGGCGATAACCAGACAGGACACTCCACCAGCCACCCATAGTGCTTATAATGCGATTAACGCCATGTATGGACGTTTCCATTCTAGGCGTGCATTCCAGGGGTGACTACTTCAGTACAGACAACGTCCGTATATAGTGATAATGAGTTTCTCGTGCGACGCAGTGCGGGGCCTGTAAATAAAACGAATACTTGAAAAGTATAATCACCATAAACCGACACAAATATCAAAACACGGTATATTTTCCGAATTATTATTTCCTTTCACAAACACATTTTCTGGGCGCAAATTAAGTTCTTAAAATAGAATCGATGTTTTCCGCGAAACAGACCGGTCGCAGTATGTGGCGTCACTCCTTTCGCTGTAAATATAGTTCCTTTGAAACAGTAAAAAATGCATATTTTCGTTTGAAAAAATATTTATGATTTTGGAATCATATAATGACACCAAGTCGTTAAATAGAGTTGATACCTTAACGCGAATTCAATTCTGTGAAGTGGTTAAAAATTCCGACATCAATGTGTATCAAGATTAAACCGCCATACAATTACAATGAATCAAAAATTCGCATGCTGCAATTTGTATTTCGCAAAGTCGACCTTTCCCTTCACTGCAGAAACTGGGTCTTTATCAGTTTACAGTGTACATGTACTATGGTTTGAAAAAAGGGAATTGATGTCAAATAATGATACATTGTTTAAGGCTTAATCATGCTTGACAACTGAATGAATCTTAATGTTGTTTATAAAAATGTGTGATTGCCTTCTCTTGCACGTATCTCGACAGAAGAAAGCATTACACACATTTTAGTTATGAGATTGAGACGAAAAAAACAATAAGATTGAGGAAAATAACAACAGCAGACATATTAGATGTGCCGACAGTCTGACGGAAGCAGACAGGTTCAGCAGTCCTGATCATGCTACATGTAATCTACCAGTCTGACGGAAGCAGACAGGATCAGTAGTCCTGATCATGTTACATGTAATCTACCGATCATGCTACATGTAATCTACCAGTCTGACGGAAGCATACAGGATCAGCAGTCCTGATCATGTTACAGGTAATCTACCAGTCTGACGGAAGCAGACAGGATCACCAGTCCTGATCATGTTACATGTAATCTACCAGTCTAGCGGAAGCAGACAGGATCAGCAGTCCTGATATCATGTAACATGTCATCTACCAGTCTGACGGAAGCAGCCAGGATCAGCAGTCCTGATCATGTTACATGCAATCTACCAGTCTGACGGAAACAGACAGGATCAGCAGTCCTGATCATGTTAGATGTAATCTACCAGTCTGACGGAAGCAGACAAGATCAGCAGTCCTGATCATGTTACATGTCATCTACCAGTCCGACGGAAGCAGACAGGATCAGCAGTCCTGATCATGCTACATGTAATCTACCAGTCTGACGGAAGCAGACTGGATCAGCAGTCCTGATCATGTTACATGTGATCTACCAGTCTGACGGAAGCAGACAGGACCAGCAGTCCTGATCATGTTACATGTAATCTTCCAGTCTGACGGAAGCAGACAGTATCAGCAGTCCTGATCATGTTACATGTAAGCTACCAGTCTGACGGAAACAGACAGGATCAGCAGTCCTGATCATGTTACAGGTAATCTACCAGTCTGACGGAAGCAGACAAGATCAGCAGTCCTGATCATGTTACATGTCATCTACCAGTCCGACGGAAGCAGACAGGATCAGCAGTCCTGGTCATGTTACATGTAATCTACCAGTCTGACAGAAGCAGACAGGATCAGCAGTCCTGATCATGTCACATGTAATCTACCAGTCTGACGGAAGCATACAGGATCAGCAGTCCTGATCATGTTACAGGTAATCTACCAGTCTGACGGAAGCAGACAGGATCAACAGTCCTGATCATGTTACATGTAATCTACTAGTCTGACGGAAGCAGACAGGATCAGCAGACCTGATCATGTTACATGTAATCTACCAGTCGGACGGAAGCAGACAGGATCAGCAGTCCTGGTCATGTTACATGTAATCTACAAGTCTGACGTTGAGAACATCAACACTTAAAATACAGGATCAGCAGTCCTGATCATGTTACATTTAATCTACCAGTCTGACGGAAGCAGACAGCATCAGCAGTCCTGATCATGTTACATGTAAGCTACCAGTCTGACGGAAGCAGACAGGATCACCAGTCCTGATCATGTTACATGTAATCTACAAGTCTGACGTTGAGAACATCAACACTTAAAATACAGGATCAGCAGTCCTGATCATGTTACAGGTAATCTACCAGTCTGACGGAAGCAGACAAGATCAGCAGTCCTGATCATGTTACATGTCATCTACCACTCTGACGGAAGCAGACAGGATCAGCAGTCCCCATCATGTTACATGTAATCTACCAGTCTGACGCAAGCAGACAGGATCAGCAGTCCTCATCATGTTACATGTCATCTACCAGTCTGACGGAAGCAGCCAGGATCAGCAGTCCTGATCATGTTACATGCAATCTACCAGTCTGACGGAAGCAGACAGGATCAGCAGTCCTGATCATGTTACATGTAATCTACAAGTCTGACGTTGAGAACATCAACACTTAAAATGCACGAACTAGAATTAGAAAGTCGAATACAGAACAAATAACAGATGAAATATATCGAAATATTATGTTTGTTTCAAAAAAGATAATAGTTACATCTGATAATGAAGTAATCAACAACATGCCACTCGCAGATTAACACTCTTTACATAGGCATTGTTATCCCTTTGTCTCACAGAGGATGAATCATTACTAACAACTCCGTGTTCTGTACGAGTCTCACTGAACCTTCTACATGGACCTGCTATGTTGGTTTAACTTTGATTAAGATCTTTGGAGGTTTGTGTTTCTTGAGAAAATTTAACACATTAACAGCATTATTTTGTAGGAACACGGCCGTAAACGTTATTATCCCAGCAGCTTACATGTCATCAGACGGATGCGAGAGTACTCCAAAGTGGACCTTAACGCTCCACTAGCTCCCGACACATGGTGCCAACAGTCCGTCAACTTGACCAAAGATAAATAAGCGGTAGCCCATCAACCTGAACAGACACCCCAACAAGAAGTTGGTATAATGGTCCTTCCACCTGATCAAGGACATGCTAACAGTATTTTCAGACTAAATAACAGACTTCCAATAGAGACATTCCAACAGAGACCGATATATTACATATACATGTCTCTGTTGGACGACGGTCATTTAGTCCGAAAATATTGTTCCATCCCACCAGACACGTTTACAACTACTGATTAGATGGTCACGTGCTTATGGATGCCGTGTTGTCTTGTCTTGTGTGTATTGATCAAATGACTGCCTTTTTTCTGACGGAGCCGAATAATATCGAAATGAGGTTTGTCTTTGATGAACCCCCATGTTATATGACGCGCTAGGTGGCGCCAAGGATATATCGGTTTATATAAAAAGCAGATTTAAGGTACATGTATGAAGCGACATGTATGTCCATTAAGCGAAATTTGTGTTATCAGCATCGACAATCAACAAAACTAAAGGTACAGAACAACACATTTGTAGGTGTGCGTGCAGTTTGCCGTGGTTTGAAAGTAGATGAAGTCCCAAGCTGCAGTGTAATGTATCGTAAGATGTTACAATGTAATTTAAAACATGTACGAGTTTAGAAAGACGTATCTCAATATCACTAAATCTTATTATCTTTTTTTCTTCTTTTCTTCTTTTCTGAATCCTTGTATAAAATGTACAGTTGTATGTTATGAACTGTTATTGTGAAGTTTAAATTAAATCTTACACTAACATTCACCAATATTCACAGTCAATGTTGTTTTACCTTATAACTTTTCCTATGTAGAGAAGCTATTGGAATGCTATGTACAAAGCCGTTTACAACTTTACTTTTAACGTTAGAACTGCCGTTTATCTTATTTAAAGATATTTCTTGTTTTATGCTGCTTGTGGTAGACCTTGGTCAACGATCTTTGCATCTTCAGTTTGGTACACGTTGAAGAAACAGTATTTATTTTGATTTGTCATACTGCCAGGAGCGTAGCTGGGATATACATCTTGTGTAGGTACTTGAACAATTGGCTGATAAAAGTGTATTGTTTTATTAACAACAACAGTTCAAAAATTTAAATAAAATGATATCCATACCAGTGCGTTTTATGATTAAACATACAAATTATACAAAATTATATATTAACGACTTTAATGATTTAAAAGTGAGGATTTCAGCAAGAATGTTCTATAAGTTCCAATTGGCAATAAGGTATGAAATGATTTTAATGTAGCAAAATACTAGTTGTTATCCAGGAATCTGTGAAATCAATTTAAATTATTGAAGATAAAACTAGGGCAAAATATTGTCAAAGGCATGGAGACCCTTAAAAAAGACAATGAAAATAAGACCAGGTGTTCCAAAAGGGTAAACATCTGATGCTTCATTAACAACACACAGCAAATCTAGGTCAAATAAGTATTAGGTTACGTCCAAGAAGCGAGAACTGGAGCGGTGACAACAAAACGTCAATAATAAACATTATCACCAACATCGACCTTCAAATCACACAAACAAATAGCATAGTTTCATATAAGGTTATTAAAGCGACCATAAAACATGCCTATAGTCTTCATTAACCTGCATCGTTGGAAACCTTGGGTTGTTACTTTGTCAGTCAGCAGTCGACATCTATACTATCATGATGAAGTCATGAAGTTACGCTATTTGCAGTAAACTGTTGAATTTCGACCGAATCAACAGCAACATGGGGGGTAGTGATGTAACTGTCAAGAAAGGGAAAAATCACGATCAGAAATTCAAGATAGTCTCTCTATTCGTACAGCGTATTTGTAAGCGGTCCCTTTAATCATATTATGAGTAAAGCTCGAGGAAAGTGACTGATTTCAAGAGGAAATGTTTGTAAGATCGATGCAGTAAATACATTTCATGTTATGTAAAAACAGCAAATCGTCGCTATATGTGAATGTAATGTTGAAGGTTTTGTCTAGGTTTTTTTGGTCCTGATTGCCCATCAAAAGTTAGCTTCGTATGAAAAGTCGGCCACAAGAGGGCGCAGTTCTCCCCATATAAATGCCAACAATCAGCTTACTCGAGGAAAGTCTTGCCACCGAACTTAATAAAGACATTGTCAACTAGGTAAAATATGCTCCAAAATGTTTTACAACCTTATATTTATTTCGCAGTTTCCCTTACATTTTGAAAAGAAACTTCTTATAAAAAAGAACACTAAGGCGGTCTTTCTGTTTGATATGATGAATGGTAGTGTAAATAGTAAAAACGGAAAAAAATAACAAAAAGATAGAAGAAATATTTTTGAGGAGAGGATGTTCTAGATTGATTGAATGTTCTTTTGAATATTCCACTTACCGTATATACACATGGTCACAATACGACTGTAACCCTGCGTATATGGTATTAAGAATGTTAAGAGAAGTTTATATAATATAACTGGAGTTATTACTTTGAATCACGCTTCTAATTAATTTAGATAATTAATTAACCTTTTTATAGCATGGGGGTCGAACAATGGAATATCAGCTATAAAGTAATTTCTTAACAAATTGTTTGCGTCATTGCACTTAGGACGATTGTTTTCCCTCCTGTGATGCCAGTAATACTATATTTATCAACCAGAATGTGAGGATAATTGAACATTTTGAGAAAAATTTAACGTAAAATACAGGATTTTCCTTCCTATTATTATTGTACATCAAAACTGTTCATAGTATGAAGAATTCCATTGATATTGCAAGAAAGTTGTCTGGGAATCTGACAACCGATTCGGCAGAAGAATGAATGGTTTGGTGGCCACCTTGAAAAGGAAAAAACTAACAAATCTGTTCTAGCTAGCATTTCGTCTTTCGGAGTTTCAGAAATGTATAGGTAGGATAACCTTGGTTATCAATCAATCCTATCTCCGACTGATCTATATGCGTGCCAAATCAGGGTGGGGTTGGACACGGGAGTTAAAGCATGACGCCTTACTTTGAGTAGCCTCGGAAGACAGAAGAGTTTCTCTGCGAGAGAGACCCTGCTCTCACCGTTGAGGTATTACCATTGTTTAATGTAAGCTCGAAAGTTGTATTGTACGTATGTGTATTACAAGATCTTTTTATGACTGTAGAAATAATAACCAATATTGTCCTTATTTGGTATAAGAACAATACAAAACATCACGGATATAATACAATATGGTAGTAAATTGAAAACATATATTCATTATTTTGAAATTACACATGAATAAAAACAACACCTCTAAAAAAAATAGTTGTAGGCTAGTGCCTACTGGAGCCTCGTGCCTCTACGCTACTGACTGCGATATTTTTGTGGGTTTCTAGCTTTACCCAAAAATGATAATAGAGGCCTCTACGCTACTGACTATGATACTGTTTGGGGTTTCTAGCTATACCCAAAAATGATAATAGAGGCCTGTACGCTACTGACTGCGATACTGTTTTGGGTTTCTAGCTATACCCAGAAATGATAATAGAGGCCTCTACGCTACTGACTATGATACTGTTTGGGGTTTCTAGCTATACCCAAAAATGATAATAGAGGCCTCTCCGCTACTGACTGCGATACTGTTTGGGGTTTCTAGGTATACCCAAAAATGATAATAGAGGCCTCTACGCTGCTGACTGCGATACTGTTTGGGTTTTCTAGCTTTACCCAAAAATGATAATAAAGGCCTCCACGCTACTGACTGCGATACTGTTTGGGGTTTCCAGCTATACCCAAAAATGATAATAGAGGCCTGTAGGCTACTGACTGCGATACTGTTTGGGGTTTCTAGCTATACCAAAAAATGATAATAGAGGCCTCTACTCTACTGACTGCGATACTATTTGGGGTTTCTAGCTATACCCAAAAATGATAATAAAGGCCTCTACGCTACTGACTGCGATACTGTTTTGGGTTTCTAGCTATACCCAGAAATGATAATAGAGGCCTCTACGCTACTGACTGCGATACTGTTTTGGGTTTCTAGCTATACCCAGAAATGATAATAGAGGCCTCTACGCTACTGACTGCGATACTGTTTGGGGTTTCTAGCTTTACTCAAAAATGATAATAAAGGCCTCTACGCTACTGACTGCGATACTGTTTGGGGTTTCTAGCTTTACCCAAAAATGATAATAAAGGCCTCTACGCTACTGACTGCGATACTGTTTGGGGTTTCTAGCTATACCAAAAAATAAAATAGAGTTTGTTTTATTAATGGATTGATTTCAGAACTGTATATTTATCAACGGATAAAGTTACAAAACCGGGTTATCTCACCCATATAACACTTTCCATACGTAACGAATGACACGTTTAAGGAATGATTGACCTGGCTTGGACCTTTAGCACCTCTGTAAAACTACCGCTTAATAATTATTCTCACAAAATAATGTCTCCCCTGACATAGCTTATCAAGAATTGCCATCAAGACCATTGTACACATCAAATACAGCGCCATGTAATATTTTCATTAGTTAATAGGGATTACCTGATAATGTAGCGGTGGGCGCCTGTTACGTGTCTACCACTGTGTGTGATGACCCCCTAACCATAGAACAAGGCTTATGTTGACTAATCCTAACCGTATCCTGTTCTCATCTCGTGTTTATTGACAGCCCGGTCTGTAAATATTAGATGACACGTGTATCTGTATCGGTATCTCCACCAATCTGTTTGAAGCCAAATAATACGACACCGGGTGTAACGTTAACAGGACTGTCCAACAAGAGGGAAGAGTGAGTGGATTTTTGCCCACTGGTCATGTACATATTTGATGGTGTTAGACAGTTTTAGGAAGTTCCCAGCAGGTGCTCGACAGCATTGCAGTAACGTGACGACAAAAAAACAAAATTAGAAATACTGATTAACGCCAATGATGCCAAAAGGGTACGCTATTTTCAACACTTAGGGATTGAAATCGTCCTTTTAACACTGAATCTCAGTTCAACGTCCCTTTGGGTGACGGAGCTGTGTTGTATACTATCACAAATGTTAAAAAAGATGCAACAACAAAGATGAGTGAATTTCATCTTTCTTGCAGGTTCGTCATGAATAAGCCATTTCTGCAGAAACAAGGTCTTTATTGTGGTTGCCAGTTCCGCCACACCACAAGCGTCAATCGGAAACCATTCACGAATTTCTGCCGTAATTTGAATTTTTCGTCATGCAATGATTACTCCCCAAATTATTCTAACAGCATGACGGAAATTCTCGAACAGTTTCCGGTCGGGAAACTATTCACGTGTAATGGTTCTGCCAATTACTGGTCTATAACAACATCTTTTGTCAGTAGCTTTCTCTGATGACAGAGCAACGGAAATGTATGTTTTCTTGATTGATTTTTTAGCATTTAATGGAAGAGTCTTAGGTTCCGTTTAGAGATATTCCCGTGAAGCGCGGTCGAGCATCTTGGGAGATATGTTTGGACAGAACTATGTTGCATACATATTAGAATGATACATTTTGACCTGCATTAACAACAAAGAAAAGTCTAATTCAGATTTCTTTGCTTTCTTTGCGGATCATTTTGATTCATGGATCATTTGAAACGGACTTTAAAAATTAAATGTTGGAACGGCTATTTTGGCAGGTATAGCGGCCTGTTTTCTATTCAGTATCGACGTAACCACCAGTTGTAGGTGTAACCACCAGTTGTCGGTGTAACCAGCAGTTGTCGGTGTAACCACCAGTTGTCAGTGTAACCACCAGTTGTAGGTGTATCAACCAGTTGTCGGTGTAACCACCAGTTGTCGGTGTAACCACCAGTTGTCGGTGTAACCACCAGTTGTAGGTGTATCCACCAGTTGTAGGTGTAGTCACCAGTTGTAGGTGTAACCACCAGCTGTAGGTGTAACCACCAGTTGTAGGTGTATCCACCAAATGTAGGTGTAACCACCAGTTGTCGGTGTATCCACCAGTTGTAGGTGTATCAACCAGTTGCCGGTGTAACCACCAGTTGTCGGTGTATCCACCAGTTGTAGGTGTATCAACCAGTTGCCGGTGTAACCACCAGTTGTAGGTGTATCCACCAGTTGTAGGTGTAACCACCAGTTGTCGGTGTAACCACCAGTTGTAGGTGTATCCACCAGTTGTAGGTGTAGTCACCAGTTGTAGGTGTATCCACCAGCTGTAGGTGTATCAACCAGTTGTAGGTTCATCCACCAGTTGTAGGTGTAACCACCAGTTGTAGGTGTATCCACCAGTTGTAGGTGTAACCACCAGTTGTAGGTGTTACCACCAGTTGTAGGTGTATCCACCAGTTGTAGGTGTATCCACCAGTTGTAGGTGTAATCACCAGTTGTAGGTGTATCCACCAGTTGTAGATGTATCCACCAGTTGTAGGTGTAACCACCAGTTGTATTGTATCAACCAGGTGAAGGTGTAAAAGGGGGGACTGTTTGTATGGAGGTAACGTCCTTGCAACAGTTGCAGAAGAGTGTCTAGCTACATGTAGGAAAACACAACCGAAAAGAAGGTGTATGAGATCGAGAAAAGATGGAGATCCTAGTCAAGTGTTGTAATGGGGGCAGCAGATTAATTTGTATTTCTTCAATATCCCCTCAGCAGAAAGCACAGAATCCGATCTCGCAAGGGGATCCAACATAAGTCGCCTCTTACGATAACGATTTTCTTGACAGAAACATAAACCAGATATTCCATCGCTTAGTCATGCATTTCATGTTTGTTCTCACATCCCCCTAGCATCGTGACTCATTTTGACACAACATAAAGACATGACATAGTTTGTGACTCGTCCTATTCAACGATTCAATTTTTAAATTCGGAAAATAAAGGTCATGCTGTGAAAAAAACATTGATCGAACGAATAAAAATACAAAAATGTTGAAATTATTGACAACTGCTTGAAAGAGGAATATTAACAAAAGTGGTCATGCTTGGCGTTGTTTGAATATTCTGTTACTTTAAAGCTGTCAGATATTCAACACCAAATGTCACAATTGTTATCCATCGTTTGTAACGTAACGCGGTACTGTGAAAGCCTTTAAACATCTGGTTTTACACGTATCGGCGCTAAAAGTACGCGATACAGGATAAAACCGACCAAAGTGCTCCTTATTTTACAAGTACAGTGGCGGCTAAGCCAGGCGTTCTCGATACACAAGCGATAATTACATCATCAAATTCACTTTAATGCTTCAGTGGACGTTTTACGTCAGGATTAAAGCCGGTCTTTGTGTAATATTAAATGTACTTACCTTTTTTGGTATTATAATTAATCATATTTTGGAAATAATAACTTTAAGGATTCAGAAAGAAAGGATATTTTAATGAATTATCTCAAAACGATATTCATTACAACAGTGGGACAACACAGCGTAGCTAATAACACCAGTCTGTGCCGATTACAGGAATAAAGACACGCATATTTGGACTGAACACTGCTCCCTGTTGTAAACTTAAAGAAAATGGAGACAGTTCTGCTCTCTGTTGTAAACGAATTTTAGAGAAGGGTTACAGTGATGCGCCCTGTTGTTCACACATTTAGGAAATGGAGACCATGCTGCTCCCTGTTGAAAACAAATTTAGAGACAGTGCTTTAATGCTCTCCCTTGTAGACAAATCTAACAGAATGGACACAGTACTAGTGCTGCTTTCTGTTGTAAACAAATCTAACAGAATGGACACAGTACTAGTGCTGCTTTCTGTTGTAAACAAATCTAACAGAATGGACACAGTACTAGTGCTGCCCTCTGTTGTAAACAAATCTAACAGAATGGACACAGTACTAGTGCTGCCCTCTGTTGTAAACAAATCTAACAGAATGGACACAGTACTAGTGCTGCCCTCTGTTGTAAACAAATCTAACAGAATGGACACAGTACTAGTGCTGCCCTCTGTTGTAAACAAATCTAACAGAATGGACACAGTACTAGTGCTGCCCTCTGTTGTAAACAAATCTAACAGAATGGACACAGTACTAGTGCTGCCCTCTGTTGTAAACAAATCTAACAGAATGGACACAGTACTAGTGCTGCCCTCTGTTGTAAACAAATCTAACAGAATGGACACAGTACTAGTGCTGCCCTCTGTTGTAAACAAATCTAACAGAATGGACACAGTACTAGTGCTGCCCTCTGTTGTAAACAAATCTAACAGAATGGACACAGTACTAGTGCTGCCCTCTGTTGTAAACAAATCTAACAGAATGGACACAGTACTAGTGCTGCCCTCTGTTGTAAACAAATCTAACAGAATGGACACAGTACTAGTGCTGCCCTCTGTTGTAAACAAATCTAACAGAATGGACACAGTACTAGTGCTGCCCTCTGTTGTAAACAAATCTAACAGAATGGACACAGTACTAGTGCTGCCCTCTGTTGTAAACAAATCTAACAGAATGGACACAGTACTAGTGCTGCCCTCTGTTGTAAACAAATCTAACAGAATGGACACAGTACTAGTGCTGCCCTCTGTTGTAAACAAATCTAACAGAATGGACACGGTACTAGTGCTGCCCTCTGTTGTAAACAAATCTAACAGAATGGACACAGTACTAGTGCTGCCCTCTGTTATAACAAAATCTAACAGAATGGACACAGTACTAGTGCTGCCCTCTGTTGTAACAAAATCTAACGCTGCCATTTGTTGTAAACAAATCTAACAGGATGGACACGGTACTAGTGCTGCCCTCTGTTTTAAACAAATCTAACAGAATGTACACGGTTCTAGTCCTGCCATCTGTTGTAATCAAATCTAACAGAATGGACACGGTACTAGTGCTGCTTTCTGTTGTAAACAAATCTAACAGAATGGACACAGTTCTAGTGCTGCCCTCTGTTGTAAACAAATCTAACCGAATGGACACAGTACTAGTGCTGCCCTCTGTTGTAACAAAATCTAACGCTGCCATTTGTTGTAAACAAATCTAACAGGATGGACACGGTACTAGTGCTGCCCTCTGTTTTAAACAAATCTAACAGAATGTACACGGTTCTAGTCCTGCCATCTGTTGTAATCAAATCTAACAGAATGGACACGGTACTAGTGCTGCCATCTGTTGTAAACAAATCTAACAGAATGAACACGGTACTAGTGCTGCCCTCTGTTGTAAACAATTCTAACAGAATGGACACAGTACTAGTGCTGCCCTCTTTTGTAAACAAATCTAACAGAATGGACACGGTACTTGTGCTGCTTTCTGTTGTAAACAAATCTAACAGAATGGACACAGCACTAGTGCTGACCTCTGTTGTAAACAAATCTAACAGAATGGACCCAGTACTAGTGCTGCCCTCTGTTGTAAACAAATTTAACAGAATGGACACAGTACTAGTGCTGCCCTTTGTTGTAAACAAATCTAACAGAATGGACACAGTCCTAGTGCTGCCCTCTGTTGTAAACAAATCTAACAGAATTGACACGGTACTAGTGCTGCCCTCTGTTGTAAAAAAAATCTAACAGAATGGACACGGAACTAGTGCTGCTTTCTGTTGTAAACAAATCTAACAGAATGGACACAGCACTAGTGCTGACCTCTGTTGTAAACAAATCTAACATAATGGAGCCCTCTGTTGTAAACAAATCGTACAGAATGGACATAGTACTAGTGCTGCCCTCTGTTGTAAACAAATCTAACAGAATGGACACAGTCCTAGTGCTGCCCTCTGTTGTAAACAAATCTAACCGAATGGACACAGTACTAGTGCTGCCCTCTGTTGTAAACAAATTTAACAGAATGGACACAGTACTAGTGCTGCCCTTTGTTGTAAACAAATCTAACAGAATGGACACAGTACTAGTGCTGACCTCTGTTGTAAACAAATCTAACAGAATGGAGCCCTCTGTTGTAAACAAATCGTACAGAATGGACATAGTACTAGTGCTGCCCTCTGTTGTAAACAAATCTAACAGAATGGACACGGTACTAGTGCTGCCCTCTGTTGTAAAAAAAATCTAACAGAATGGACACGGTACTAGTGCTGCCATCTGTTGTAAACAAATCTAACAGAATGAACACGGTACTAGTGCTGCCCTCTGTTGTAAACAAAATCTAACAGAATGGACACGGTACTAGTGCTGCCCTCTGTTGTAAACAAATCTAACAGAATGGACACAGTACTAGTGCTGCCCTCTGTTGTAAACAAATTTAACAGAATGGACACAGTACTAGTGCTGCCCTTTGTTGTAAACAAATCTAACAGAATGGACACAGTACTAGTGCTGCCCTCTGTTGTTAACAAATCTAACAGAATGGATACAGTACTAGTACTGCCCTCTGTTGTAAACAAATATAACAGAATGGACACAGTACTAGTGCTGCCCTCTGTTGTAAACAAATTTAACAGAATGGACACAGTACTAGTGCTGACCTCTGTTGTTAACAAATCTAACAGAATGGACACAGTAATAGTGCTGCCCTCTGTTGTTAACAAATCTAACAGAATGGACACAGTACAAGTGCTGCCCTCTGTTGTATACAAATCGAACCGAATGGACACAGTACTAGCGCTGCCCTCTGTTGTAAACAAATCTAACATAATGGACACGGTACTAGTGCTGCTCTCTTTTTTAAACAAATCTAACAGAATGGACACGGTACTAGTGCTGCTCTCTGTTGTAAACAAATCTAACAGAATGGGCACGGTACTAGTGCTGCTCTCTTTTGTAAACAAATCTAACCGAATGGACACAGTACTAGTGCTGCGCTCTGTTGTAACCAAATCTAACAGAATGGACACGGTACTAGTGCCGCCCTCTGTTGTAAACAAATCTAACAGAATGGCCACGGTACTAGTGCTGCCCTCTGTTGTAAACAAATATAACAGAAAGGACACAATACTAATGCTGCCCTCTGTTGTTAACAAATCTAACAGAGGGGGGACAGTACTAGTACTGCCCTCTGTTGTAAACAAATATAACAGAATTGATACGGTACTAGTGCTGCCCTCTGTTGTAAACAAATCTAACAGAATGGACACAGTACAAGTGCTGCCCTCTGTTGTAAACAAATCGAACCGAATGGACACAGTACTAGTGCTGCCCTCTGTTGTAACCAAATCTAACAGAATGGACACAGTACTAGTGCTGCCTTCTGTTGTAAACAAATCTAACAGAATGGAGCCCTCTGTTGTAAACAAATCTAACAGAATGGCCACAGTACTAGTGCTGCCCTCTGTTGTAAACAAATCTAACAGAATGGACACGGTACTAGTGCCGCCCTCTGTTGTAAACAAATCTAACAGAATGGACACAGTACTAGTGCTGCCTTCTGTTGTAACCAAATCTAACCAAATGGACACAGTACTAGAGCTGCCCTCTGTTGTAAACAAATATAACAGAATGGACACTGTACCAGGGCTGCCCTCTGTTGTAAACAAATCTAACAGAATGGACACGGTACTAGCGCTGCCCTCTGTTGTAAACAAATCTCACAGAATGGACACAGTACTAGTGCTACCCTCTTTTGTTAACAAATCTAACAGAATGGACACAGGACTAGTGCTGCTTTTTGTTGTAAACAAAACTAACAGAATGGACACAGTACTAGTGCTGCCCTCTGTTGTAAACAAATCTAACAGAATGGACACAGTACTAGTGCTGCTTTTTGTTGTAAACAAAACTAACAGAATGGACACAGTACTAGTGCTGCCCTCTTTTGTTAACAAATCTAACAGGATGGACACAGTACTAGTGCTGACCTCTGTGGTAAACAAATCTAACAGAATGGACACAGTACTAGTGCTGCCCTCTTTTGTTAACAAATCTAACAGAATGGACACAGTACTAATGCTGCCCTCTGTTGTAAACAAATCTAACAGAATGGACAACGTACTAGTGCTGGCCTCTGTTGTAAACAAATCTAACAGAATGGACACAGTACTAATGCTGCCCTCTGTTGTAAACAAATCTAACAGAATGGACAACGTACTAGTGCTGGCCTCTGTTGTAAACAAATCTAACAGAATGGACACACTAGTGCTGACCTCTGTTGTAAACAAATCTAACAGAATGGACACAGTACCAGTGCTGCTCTCTGTTGTAAACAAATCTAACAGAATGGACAACGTACTAGTGCTGGCCTCTGTTGTAAACAAATCTAACAGAATGGACAACGTACTAGTGCTGGCCTCTGTTGTAAACAAATCTAACAGAATGGACACAGTACCAGTGCTGCTCTCTGTTGTAAACAAATCTAACAGAATGGACAACGTACTAGTGCTGGCCTCTGTTGTAAACAAATCTAACAGAATGGACACAGTACTAGTGCTGCCCTCTTTTGTAAACAAATATAACATGATGGACACCGTACTAGTGCTGCTCTCTGTTGTAATCTAATTTAAGAGAATAGAGACAGTGCCGCTCACTGTTCTTTACGCCGACAGGAAAGACAGTGCTACAACCTGTTGGGTACAACATTTGTTTTCTAACAAAATGACATTGTTGTAGACGTTATAATATTTCTCGTCTTATTACTTCGAAAATAGTGACAGAACTATTCAAGAAATATATATCGTGTTTTTTCCAAATAAGGCTAAACAAAACTGTGTGTACCCACGACAACTCTCTATTGTTTCCCCCTTTGTGAATAAGCATGCCCTTATAATTGTCTTTGGTTGCGATTGAAGATTGAAGGTACATTGTGTACATATAACTCGGTGCACAAACAATTATTCTTGGAATACCAGAAAACGAACCCTAATACACACACGTCGCTTGGGAATGGCCCGCTTCAAACACGCAGTCCGATTACTAGTTTCCACGACAACCTGGTAAGATTGTGTTATCACAGTGATTGGTAGGGCGGCACGTGTGCGGGATGGCGCGGTTCGAGTATCTAATGTCAGAATGGTATACCGGTAATTTATATGCCTTTTTACTTGGCACTAAGCGCAGAGTATCCGTCCCTTTAGAGTGTGAAAGAAGAGTAGACATTTAACTGAAAGTTGTTGTATTGCGCTGATTCATGCATGTCATGTGGTTGCTAGTTTATAAACCAACCAGAACTAGAGCTGTAAGTGCAGTATACAAACTACAACAAGGGCAAGGGCAGATCTGCTAAATGTTGACCGATGTCACCTAACATAGAAATGGATGACAATGGAAGTTGTACGAATACGTAACCTTTATCTAATATAGCTTTACAAGTAGTTTCATTATGTAGGTTTAATTTATACAATTTCAAACAACCTTGGTAACTCTATTTTCCATTTTTTTCTTTTGCCGAGTTAATAGTTCGATACCTGCAATGATCTTGAAAAGTGAGTACAAGTCGTAATATAAATATTATTTATTCTATAACAACTAATAAGAAAAGATTATGTATATCAACTAGTTATATCGACTATATCAATCACCCTTGTTGGTTCAGATGGTAACGTGCAACGGGTCTTGATATGTGAGAAGAAACTGGAACACCCGGACAAACCCGCTGTGGTCGGGCAGGCGACCAAACATCTGTTCACGTCCGTTTGTGGAATCAGACCCCGGTGCATGGTGAAAGGCGTGTGTGCTATCCATTTTGCCACCCGACCAACCTATGTCGTATGTCATTTCACCGTCACAAGTCGTGCCTCGTCACGCCATTGCTTGTGCAGCGATTGACGCTGTACCCCAATATGATGGGGATGCAGTCGTTATGGGGCGAGGCAATATAGACCAGAGCGAACTATGACAACTGTTATCGTGACTGAAGTAAACTATCATAAGGACATTCACATTTGGCATTTCTGAGGTTTACAATTTCAAATCCAATAAACGGTATGATAAGTTATGAAACAACGTCATTGACAGTGAAGTCATGTTCCTGACATTTACGTGTACTTGGCAACACAACAGTATTGTCACTGTTAAATAGAGTCTGATAGAAATTGCTCTACAGACCCCATTCCTTTTCCGATTGACTTGAAAAAGAAACATCACCCTCGCGTGTCAACCTTCTGCGGTCGAAAACTAGATCACTGTTACTTCGTATCGTCGGTGTTGGCTTGTTTATTGTTTAGTTGAACTTCGCGCGTACCTTGTACATTTGTGGATACTGTGTTCGACTCTGCAGGGCACTGTTTGTATTTACGACATCCTGTTGTAAAAAAGAGAAGACTTACAATACAAACTATATTAGCAAGGCTTTCAGCGCGAGACAATATACCATAATTATGTCCAGTAGTTGATCAATAGAACACGTACAGTGGTACCAATGTGTGGTATTCTGGTCTGCAGGGGATCTAACGTTTGAAGTAATCACGCTTAATATTGATGATACCATTGATGATTCTTCACATAATTAGAGGTTGACTCTATCAGGAACTTGACGATACTGGAGAAATGGGTCGTGAATATCCGTCTTCTTGAACGATATTTGAAAGAAAAAACGTGGCTGTACTGAAAAAAACCCCAGAATCTTTGTATTGTATGTTGAGTTATGAACTTAACCCCCATTACTATGTAGCGGTTAGACTACAAATAGCTATGTTGGGTTTCATTGTACTGAGTTTTAAGATTTGTCGATGAAAATGATGTATTGAGGGTTTTGTTTTGTTTTCTAAAGTTATCAATTTCAATCCCTCTTTTTTACATTATGTTAGCTACATCTTTACATAAAATGTATCAGGATTGAAAAGGTGTTTTTTTTCAATGTCATTCCGGCATATAACACAGGGAATCACTTATGTTTTCGATACGAGATTCCTGGAACAGCCTAATATAACGTCACCAAAATGTTTGCTTCTAACGGGTTTCTCATGCTATTCGAGACGGGAGGAGAAGCTTCAAAATGACGCTGATCAAATTGTGTTGCTAACCCTATGCGAACGTAATTTCTTCTTGTACAGTTTAGAGAGAAAATTCAGTGGAAATGTAATATAGCGATGAGGTAATCATTCGAGATCGGGATCCCCTTATAACGATTGCATAGGGATTAACTGAGGCCTATGTGATTATAGGTACAGCCTGTATGCACACGCCTCATTTGGAATTTTGAAGTTACAGATTGTACTACCACCAAATAGATGTTTTTAAGTACATGGACCGCAAGCACTTGGCGTTCCGAAATACTGTAGTTTAAATGAGCAAATATAAAAAAGCACAAAAATCAAACAAGCGATCTCACACATGTAGAATCAATATGAAGTATTTAATTCGCCTGCAGTCGTTGTCGGTACACGTGTAAGGTACAACATGGTACCTGCACATACTACTCGACACTTGCTGATGTGTCTAACATGATATCTATCTAACGTTCTAGCACTATCCCTGTTAGAAAAAACAGTGTTTATATTTGGTATAATTACCAGCCATATATATCATCGATACGTTTTCCAAGATGTGAAAATGGATCCAGTTCCAGTAACCGATTTCCGACATCTTAGCACTGGATCTACTGTTATTGGCGACGTCAATGTGATTGTTGGTTAAGACAGCATTAGATTAACTACCGTCTGCTTGGTTGTCCGAAACGAAAGGGTTGGCAGCGATATATCGGTTTTAGTATCTGCTTTAATGGCTTTTATTTTGGCGCAATTCTATCCAGTATTCAACATTACCAATCCTTATTACAATAGATGGGATGACAAATGTAGCACGGCCTCACAGACCATCTCGATCAGCCGAGCCGTCCGACATCATCCACAGGTCGGGCCTAGGAAACATGTCCGATACGTAACAGTAAAGCAAGACGTACCAAGACCTCCGTGGACACTTGGCACGCACGTACGTTTGCTTCCACTAAGGCGGAAATTATGCTTCCACAATAACGAGGTTGGGTATGATATTGCACAATACCTAGATTTGATATACTGTGGTAGCAAGGGCAACACTCACAATGAGTAACATTAAAAAATAAAGAGGCACAGGGGCCTTTCGGTCACGTGAGGGGAACAGTATATGCATGTATACATATACATCCTACGTCCTTTCGGAGAGCTAGCGGCAAAATAGATATGTGCGTTGTGTTGTAATTATATGCCAGTCGCTTAGTGGAGCGAGACCAGTATATGTATACAGGGATATTGTAGAAATAGATGCGTAGATAAATTTCGTGGGCTTTTGTGAAAATGCTAATTTTGATAATAAGTTTTAAATATTATAAATTACAATAAAAGCAGTAGGGTATAAGCAGCGAGGACATCAGTTTGGGATGAAAAAGATAGAGACGTTATTTTGAAAGAAACAAAATGTAATGTTTCTGTGTTATATGGGATACATGGTGCCTACATGTTTTCAACCAACCCAAAAACGTTCAATTCTTAAAAGTAATAATCAAATAAAATGTTCAAGCTGACGGCTGTGGCGACTATTTCAGATATCTGACACTATAATTAGTCAAGGCTAATTACCTAACATCCCTATGAAGTTTAACATTTAAACCCTTAAACAGGACCAGGGCTTAAGTTCAAAACAGATTTTCATTTTTTTGTCGTGATCATGTAGTAAGCATTCTAACGAAGTTTCATTGAAATCACTTCAGCAAAACTCTTATTTTAAGTTCAAAACAAATTTTCAAAAAAGTGGTCGCGGCGACCATCTTGATCGAGATGGCAGCCGTGGCGACTATCTTGTATACCTGACCGATTACAAACATAATGATGCTTAGTCACGACCATGTGCTGAACATATCCATGAAGTTTTATTGAAATCCTTTCTGTAATATTCTCGTTTTATTTCAAAATTTGAAATAATAACGGACGACGACGGTCGTCTTTGATACTGGTCCACAAAATAAATTTACATTATCTATAATATGGAATGTTTAAAGGTTTTAAACATATTTGGCCCCTGTGACCTTGAACTTAGTATCCCTTCATCCCAGCATGTTTCTGGCCTAATATCTACATACTTGACAATTTGGTAAATTAGAAGAAGTTGTTTCAAGGTTTTACACATATTTGACCCCTGTGACCATTCAATATAGGTCAAGGTCATTCATTTAAACAAGTTTGGTAGCTCTTAATCAAGCTCTTATTCAGAAGTCGTTTGTAGAAATTAAACATATTTGACCCCTGTGACCTAGAATATAGGTCAATGTCATTAATTTGAACAAACTTGGTAGCGCTTTATGCAAGCATGTAACAGGTCAAATTTCATCACTCTGAGCGTTTTATTTATTAAGAAGTTGTTCGAAAGTTTGTTTTTCAGGTTAATTGACCTCTGTGACCGTGAATATAAGTCAAGGTTATTCATTTGAACAAACTTGGTAGCCATTCATCCCTGCATGTTATTGGCTAAATATCATCATCCCTGGCTTTCGAAAATCATAATTCCCTTCATGTAACCAAATACATTCAATGACCGACGACCTTGGCTAGTATGCGCCTTAATACGACACGATGATTCATCTTGAGCATTATTTCCTCAAAACCATCGTTTCCCAATTAGATCATTTGACGTTTCCACTATGTACACGAGCGCCTTCCTTCTCTTTATTTCCAAGGGGGGAATAGCGTTAGAAATGGCTGTGATTTTTTTTCGAGCATATTTTGTGAGCAAGACCAAATACAATGAGGATGAAATTGTGAACTGAATTCCTAGTTGGAGTTTGTTGGCGATATTTTAACGCAGACTGTTAGCAGACAAATAACAAACTAAGCACTTCTCTTCTTTAGGCCGACTTATTTTTGTTTTACGAGGGTGAATTTATCAAAGACCAAAAATTTGATTTTCAGATATATTGATACGTTGTCTTTGATAACAATACCTAACATCTCTGCTTCCCTACTAATGATGTTTTTGAGTCGCAGCTGATTCGATAAACATGGACTTGCTCGAATAGACTAACAGACAAACTTTGTCAGTTTCGAGGTTGATGGAGACTGGACAAGTGTTATGGGCACCATCATTATCGCATTGATCTCAGAAGACGCTTACTCTTCTGGAACATTTGGTCTTAATCTAGAATTGTTCATCCTTTCAACAGCCATTATAAATCATGTATCAACGGTGAGTACTTTGCATATTTCAGATACCATCACAGGAGCCCATACATTTTGAAACAGATACTTTGAAACTTTGGTAAAGATGTTTCATGACTACTACAGTAAATGATAACAACTGAACTCATACATAGATATAATGCTGTATCTTTTATTACAAATCGCTTGGTCTTTAAAAAACATGATATCAGATACCCTGAAATACAAGATTAAAATCAATACGTGAATAGTACTATTTGCGTATGTTTCTGTTGGTGTAATTAAGTTAGTTACAAAATAAACCCGTTAATTATAACCCTCCACCAGACGGTTATTTACTGCTGTGAAACAACCGTCCCCAGTATCATACTCTGTAATAGTTAGTTAGGGACGATCATCCGTAACGTCCAATCATGCAAAGCCATCCGTATTACATCTTTAATACATTGCAAGTATACTTTCATATTACTATCTTATTGAGGTCTTGACCAATTGGTTCTCCAAACTACAGCAATAATGATAGCTTATCATGAGCAAAATTTAGTTTCTTGGGCGTCATTTCTTTAAATCTTTAATTAACTGACGCGATGTAAAGTATTGGTTACAGGGTATATGATTGGGTGGTCTTTCAATGTGACATGGGATACGCAGGGCACTATGTAATCTATATGTTTAAGTACAGTAGGCCAGATTATCTTCAGAATTAAATGAAGTTCGGCAGTAATATTTTAAATAAATGTCCAAATTTTTCCTTCCAACAGCACCATAAACTAGTTTTGTATCCTTTTTCTATTTTCATGTAATCGGTAAGTAAGATCACTTGTTTGGCATTGTCAAAATGGATGATAGAGTGGGGTAATTACTACTGAACCAGAGGCAGGTATTTAACTTAATTTATAAATCACGATAATTATCACATTGTTGCGCTGTAGGCTATGAACCTCTTTTTTTTGGAACTGAATTTCTTATGTAACTCTCTCAAATTTTATTAGGTACAGAAAACGGGAAAAAGAATACAGCCGACATATAAAACATATAATTACAAAAGCTACTAAATGTAAACATGATACAGTGTAGGAAGGGGAAGTGATGATCTTATAGAGTTAGCACTGTGTGATCAATATATCATGGTGAAGTGGGTGATAAACAGGGTATCCAACAATGTACATTTTGATTGGTACAGTGATATAGGAGGTGATCATTGAAATATTACACAAGTGATAAAAAATGGAGCAGAATACTTGTGGGGGAATCAATGAAACCTGTATGTCATTAACGTAAGAAACCTTCATTAATTGATGATACATGTATGTCATTAACGTAAGAAACCTTCATTAATTGATGATACATGTATGTCATTAAAGTAAGAAACCTTCATTAATTGATGATACCTGTATGTCATTAATATAAGAAACCTTCATTAATTGATGATACATGTATGTCATTAACGTAAGAAACCTTCATTAATCGATGATACCTGTATGTCATTAATATAAGAAACCTTCATTAATTGATGATACATGTATGCCATTAATATAAGAAACCTTCATTAATTGATGATACCTGTATGTCATTAATGTAAGAAACCTTCATTATATAGGAAATCTTCATTAATTGATACCTAAATTTAATGAAGATACCTTAATTAAATGATGATCCCTTAATTTCATTAAGAGACCTTCACTAATTTCTTAAGCATCTAATTCTTATGTAGAATTTCCTTACTGTCATGATTATGTTTTATGTTTATGATAAATCAAGCCTTAAGTCAATGAAAGCACTAACTGTAACGGAAACCATTATAAACGTAGGATATATCAGATACCTGACATCAGGTGTACACAGCTCTGTTTGTCTTATATTTACCTTAATATCTCTCTTTGACCCTCATCTTTCTATTTTTCCTATCGTAGCTAAACTATTATATAACTATACTCTATTATACCTGCTACATATATACATAAAATTGTTAATACCGAGTCACTGTAATGTATGACCTTACTTTTAATATGTATTTTCTCCTGCTGCTGTGTTAGGTCTACAACAAAACTGTAAATAACTATTGATTGTAATGCCAAACATCAACAACACTGGTAACACACAGTAAAATTGCACATATCCTTGGTGGCGACAACTTCATACACGCCCAAAGAGTACAACAGTTCACTTTTAAGAACATTTCCTAATTAAGTTATAGTCATCATTATATTATCATCCTCATTATCATAAATAACTAGCCATCACAGTATTCAGATTTGTTTCTTTGAAGAAAACTTGACCATCACCATATATAACAAATCATTTTCAAAGAACACATTAAATAAAACTGATGCCATTATTACTGAAATTGCAGTCAAACTTTCTGATATTACAAACTATGTGGGATTTTATTTTCCAATTATAACTTCCTAACAACTCCAAACTTGCATTAGATTTTTACATTCCAAATAACAAAATATGCAAATAATACATGGGATTGATAATACATGCATGCTAACTTACATGGGAAAAAATATTTCACGTAATATAAACAGTTCTGAATAGCTAGAAGTGAGCGATCCTGCTACTGAAAACATAACAAACACCCCCTCCCCCTGCCTATCCACTCAAATAGTGTAATACTATATGAACAGAAATGGCAAAGAGAAGTTACTGGGATTACATTGTACATTATTATGTCTCAGAATTAACATCAACATGAAAGTGACGTCATTGCGACCCCCAATGACCTCTATCATCACAGATAGCCCTGGAACATTATCAACTGACCAGTCTAGCACCACACAGGTCTGTAATATCTCACTGACTGGCAACATATCACAGGTCTCATCCATTTCTATACTTCTAAATACCTATTTACAGACACAGAGAAGAAAACCCCGCTAAAATATCTAAAAACATTTTTTCGGAAAAAAATCACATTTTTTACATTCCTTCAATATGTTTGAAAATCGGAAGAAAAGATAATACAAGGTTTCATATATAAAAAAAGTGAATATAAAAAGTAGAAAGTGAACATTTTAGTCATGCTGGAGTAATTTACCAAATTGAATTTGAACAGCGTTACATCAAGTTGATTACTTAACTGAAGTTGAGCAGCCCAACAACTTATTTAATTATAATCTATTTTGTAAATTGTACAACAGGTAACTTCCTTATGGAAAGTTTGGTGAGATTCATAAACTGGCCACGATATCATGACTATAACGAACAATTAGTATTAATAAATGTGACCCATTAAAATGAAATCAAAGTGAAATCTTCTACTACTGTATTACTAGGCCCAGTTTGTTTAAAGTTTTGTTAGCTTGACCACAACAAAATGCCAAAAGGTTTTCCCCTTGGCAAAGTTCAAAAATATTGAAATTCAAAACTTAAATTGCATGTAAGATTTAACATCATCGCAGTGATAGATAGGAAACAACAAAATGTTTGTTTTTCAGTCATTTCTCAAAATTCACACTTTTAATTGATTTTTAATGACTCATTAATATAAGCTAAGCACACTTTGAACAATTGGACCTACGTCTAAATAATGAGTCATGCATGACTATATACAGCTACAAACAACATCTGGCAGACATTTTTAATAAAATAAATACAGTAACGTCACAGCTGCTAGGTACAAATTGAGAAATGACTCATTTGTAATTTTGATACGAGATACCATCAAGCTACAAACAGCAAAAACTTCGGCCTTTTTATAACTGTTTATAACTGTTAATATACAGACTGCATAGATTATGATAGTTTGCTGTTTCATTCCCATAGTTCATATCAGGCTGATTTTGTCCTCGATATTTTTTCTGCATGCCACAAACACTAGCAAGTGTATTCGCCCTTCATCATTTAAATATTTACATAATATGATATTAAACTTAATTCCTTGTGTTACTGTTGCTGATGAAAATGGCAGTGTCTGATAATAATGATTTCATAAAATATCATCAATCCAGATGTTAATGAATTATGTCGGTGTTGATTGCATATGATATACAGCTGTTAACCAGAGTTGAGGTTGACAAGCTAGTTTTTGAACCAAAAGCTCAAACTATTATTCCAGTTTATATTGTTTACTTAATATTTCTTATGACACATCTTAAAATACATTCACAAAAAATGTCAGATTCAATAAAGAGGTGATTTAGTCATTACCTACAAATTGTCTGTTGAATGAGTTCACAAGTGAAAATAGATTCTATGAGAGGAAGAAATGATTTCATTTTGATCTTACCTGTCACATAGAAAAACAGGTATTAGAGTAAAAAACACCAAATATTGGTATGAAATATTTTTTTAGATGAGTATCTGACCCATATCACGTTTAGACTGAAGAACAGTGTTGTATTGTCATATGCAAATAACACATTGTCTAGTTTATATATTCAGCATTATCCTACATCAACTGAAGCTTTACCTGTTAAATTATTAGAATTTTAATTAAACTTAAACATAGAAACTTCAATAGGGTAACACTTTTAAATGAAACTGACAGAATGTAGTACATTTTTCTTCAGCATTCCTGTTTGAAAATTTATCTAGACAGATAAAATAGGTTAATTACTAAACATGTGGATTTCTCAATAATCACGACTAACATTGCCGTACAGCACCAGTGATTTTGTTCAAAGTCAAGATTGATTTTATTTTACAACTCAGATATATAGATACCCATATGCATGTACAACCTTTGTTTGTTTGATAATTATAAATCACATTTTAGGCCAGAGTAATCCTGCTGTAAGGGAACCCAAATAGGTGTCAACTGAGAAGCTAATTCAGTTACTTCACATCTAATGTTAACAACTTAGTATTAGACAGGAATCTTTTTATTTTCAATATAAAATTGAGATTTAATCAGCTGTTTTTGCCATTTGATTTTTCTTCAAGCATGAACGGAGTGTGTTGATTGTCCTCGTATGGCTTATCCACCAATGGGTAATGGAAGGAGTCTAGCCTTTACTGTGACGGCGGTTGACTATCAATATGTAGGTAGGACCTATCAACAAAAGGATGTTCACAAAAATTGTTTATGAGTTGGAGTCACATTTCTTTAACAAGACTTTCCCATGATAATTGCCAATACATGCCTTTCCTTGAATGAGAAGATTTCCCATGTTATGTGTCTAATACAGATGGTACACTGCTTTGTGGGGTGACGTGCGGTGTCATCAAAAGTCTCCACAGACTGCTTCAGACAATCCGACGATACGTCACCACAGACTGCTACAGACAATCCGACGATACCTCACCACAGACTGCTTCAAACAATCCGACGATACGTCACCACAGACTGCTTCAGACAATCTGACGATACGTCACCACAGACTGCTACAGACAATCCGACGATATGTCACCACAGACTGCTACAGACAATCCGACGATATGTCACCACAGACTGCTACAGACAATCCAAGGTACGTCACCACAGACTGCTACAGACAATCCGACAATACGTCACCATAGACTGCTACAGACAATCTGACGATACTTCACCACAGACTGCTTCAGACAATCCGACGATACGTCACCACTGACGGCTACAGACAATCTGACGATACGTCACCACAGACTGCTTCAGACAATCTGACGATACGTCACCACGACTGCTTCAGACAATCCAACGATACGTCACCAGAGACTGCTTCAGACAATCTGAGACGATACATCATCACTGACTGGGTATTAACATATATAGTCATTGCAGTAGGGTTTTTAATTAGGCAGATTAAAAAAAACATAGGCTTGTTTCACCGAGTTGAATTTGGATGGGAGTTGGGTATAGACTGAGTTCTACGTGAATGCACTTGTCGTTGTCTAGCTAAAAATGATTGTCCAGTTGAAGCGTTGGCCAACCTCTCTTCTGTAGCCTGGCGATTCAACTGCATTCCCTGAAACACAAATCATTGAACACTCCCATAAATATTGGACATTGTCAATTTGGTTTGGTTTATTTTGTTAAACATCCTATTAACAGCTACGGTCATTTAAGGATTGTTATAAACACTGTGCTCAGTTCATTATCTATTGATATAGACAGTTCACAGACAAGTCATTCCATGGCTACCATATTTGACTGCAAATAAGCCCCCTCCTCACTTTGGCAAATGTCCTGGGAAGAGGGTGGGTGCCTGCAATTAAGCCCTCTTCCTAATTTTGGTCAATCTTTTTCAAGGTGGGGGCTTATTTGCAGATAAATATGGTCTGTATCGTCTTTGTTTCCTGGTTATACTGGATAACTTGATAAAGACTGAAGACAACTTACCAGATTGTACCAGGCAGATACTATGTATTTCTCCTCTTGTTCTCGTATATTTTTAGCCTTGTCATTTTCTTTCTGGAATAAGTAAGAAACATAACTTTAAGCAAAATGTAGTAGTACAATGTACAATAGAAAAGTGGTTGATACCATGACATTGAATCAATTTGGTGAAATTATATGCTTCTTTGCACAAGGTAACCCACGTGCACCCCCATCCTCGATACTCCAGGAGTTAGGATCACTTTCGCTCTCTGCAACCCTAGAACATCATAAAATTGATGGCTCTGTGTTCCACACCTTGTGGATTTGACAAGATGACTAGTTTGATCTTTTGATTTGCATTAAAAGAATTTTGCGGTCGCATAACAGTAAAATTTACTGGCTTTGAAGTTAGGTGTTGCTTCTCTGTAATCTTCAAAGGACAGTGATCAGCCTAGCAATTGGTTAGGTTTTTTTACCTGATACCTATCGAAAAGCTAGCCATGTGCCATCAATTTTGTTATGACATATTCCAGGGGTGCAGAGAGTAAATGTGAGCGTAACCCCTGGAGTATCGAGGATGACCCAGCAGTGACTAAACTTGTCCTCTCGGTCATCCATAAACATTAAAAATGTACAAGTGTAAATATTTTTACCTTAAGACATTAACAACACACAAGACAGACAAACAACATTTCTAGATATTTTTTATGAAACTTATTACCAGTATTTAAAGTCAAAAGGAGTAAATTGTGATATCAAAGTTTTACTCAAGATCGACTGGTTCCATTGTCAAGCTATGACTGAGTGACAAAGGGACCATCTCACTCAGTCCCAGCTTGACGAAGGGACCATCTCACTCAGTCCCAGCTTGACAAAGGAACCATCTCACTCAGTCCCAGCTTGACAAATGGTCCAGTCGGGCTTGAAACATTGTGACACATTTAATATGTACATTGTCTGTGCATAAAGTAAAACTTTTATATCACATATTTCCAAACTGATGTACCTTATTGACAGTCCCAGGTTGACAAAGGGACCATCCCACTCAGTCCCAGCTTGACAAATGGAGCAGTCGGTCTTGAAACATTGTGACACATTTACTATGTACATTGTTTGTGCATAAAGTAAAACTTTGATATCACATATTTCCAAACTGATGTACCTTATTGACAGTCCCAGGTTGACAAAGGGACCATCCCACTCAGTCCCAGCTTTACAAAGGGACCATCTCACTCAGTCCCGGCTTGACAAAGGGACCATCTCACTCACTCATAGCTTGACGAAGGGACCATCTCACTCAGCCCCAGCTTGACAAAGGAACCATCTCACTCAGTCCCAGCTTGAAAAAGGGACCATCTCACTCAGTCCCAGCTTAACAAAGGGACCATCTCACTCAGTCCGAGCTTGACGAAGGGACCATCTCACTTAGTCCCAGCTTGACAAAGGGACCATCTAACTCAGTCCCAGCTTGACAAAGGGACCAATCTCACTCAGTCCCAGCTTGACAAAGGGCCCATCTCACTCAGTCATAGCTTGACGAAGAGACCATCTCACTCAGTCCCAGCCTGACAAAGGGACCATCTCACTCAGTACCAGCTTGACAAAGGGACCATCTCACACAGTCCCAGCTTGACAAAGGGACCAGCTCACGCAGTCCCAGCTTGACAAAGGGACCATCCCACTCAGTCCCAGCTTGACAAATGGACCTGTCGGTCTTGAAACATTGTGACACATTTAATATGTACATTGTTTGTGCATAAAGTAAAACTTTGATATCACATATTTCCAAACTGATGTACCTTATTGACAGTCCCAGGTTGACAAAGGGACCATCTCACTCAGTCACAGCTTGACAAAGGGACCATCTCACACAGTCCCAGCTTGACAAAGGGACCATCTCCCTCAGTCCCAGCTTGAAAAAGGGACCATCTCACTCAGTCCCAGATTGACGAAGGGCCCATCTCACTCAGTCCCAGCTTGACAAATGGACCAGTCGGTCTTGAAACATTGTGACACATTTAATATGTACATTGATGACTGAGTGACAAAGGGACCATCTCACTCCGTCCCAGCTTGACAAAGGGACCATCTAACTCAGTCCCAGCTTGACAAAGGGACCAATCTCACTCAGTCCCAGCTTGACGAAGGGACCATCTAACTCAGTTCTAGCTTGACAAAGGGACCATCTCACTCCGTCCCAGCTTGACGAAGGGACCATCTCACTCAGCCCCAGCTTGACAAAGGAACCATCTCACTCAGTCCCAGCTTGACGAAGGGACCATCTCACTTAGTCCCAGCTTGACAAAGGGACCATCCCACTCAGTCCCAGCTTGACAAATGGACCTGTCGGTCTTGAAACATTGTGACACATTTAATATGTACATTGTCTGTGCATAAAGTAAAACTTTTATATCACATATTTCCAAACTGATGTACCTTATTGACAGTCCCAGGTTGACAAAGGGACCATCTCACTCAGGCCCAGCTTGACAAAGGGACCATCTCACTAAGTCCCAGCTTGACAAATGGACCAGTCGGTCTTGAAACATTGTGACCCATTTAATATGTACATTGTTTGTGCATAAAGTAAAACTTTGATATCACATATTTCCAAACTGATGTACCTCCCAGCTTGACGAAGGGACCATCTAACTCAGTTCTAGCTTGACAAAGGGACCATCTCACTCCGTCCCAGCTTGACGAAGGGACCATCTAACTCAGTTCTAGCTTGACAAAGGGACCATCTCACTCAATCCCAGCTTGACAAAGGGACCATCTCGCTCAGTCATAGCTTGACGAAGGGACCATTTCTCTCAGTCCCAGCTTGACAAAGGGACCCTCTCACTCAGTCATAGCTTGACGAAGGGACAATCTCACTCAGTCCTAGCTTGACAAATGGACCAGTCGGTCTTGAAACATTGTGACACATTTACTATGTACATTGTTTGTGCATAAAGTAAAACTTTGATATCACATATTTCCAAACTGATGTACCTTATTGACAGTCCCAGGTTGACAAAGGGACCATCTCACTCAGTCCCGGCTTGACAAAGGGACCATCTCACTCCGTCCCAGCTTGACGAAGGGACCATCTCACTTAGTCCCAGCTTGACAAAGGGACCATCTCACTCAGTCCCAGCTTGACAAATGGACCAGTCGGTCTTGAAACATTGTGACACATTTAATATGTACATTGTTTGTGCATAAAGTAAAACTTTGATATCACATATTTCCAAACTGATGTACCTTATTGAAGGAGTGAATTTTTTTTTTTATATACATGTGAAAAGTATGAAAAGCAATCATTCTCTGAATTGATGTTAAAACTGGTTTAAATCAAGAAACAGGCAATTACTGAGTTTGTTAATGGGCAGTCAAAGAACATTGAGACTTGCTAGGGTTATGAACTATATACATCTACTATGGCTACCACTGGCACTATAACAGCTGTTTGATATTTGAATAATTAGGACACCAAATACCAAAATATTTTGTCCTGGTTAAAGTTAACTTTTACTGCAAATACTACTTTTGTACGATCCTGTAATTTTTGTCACTCCTAAAAATGTAATAAACTAAGTCCAATAGCTTTCCATTTATCAACACTGATTCAACTCATTCACCCCTGAAATTTCGTAATGAACTAAACTAACCTTTGAATTGGATGAGTTCAAATGTGTCTTCAAGGGTGAATTAGTTATTTGGTACAATATATAATATAATGATTTAACACCTAAGTTTCAATAAATAAACACACCTGATGAAGAAATCAAATCACACATCATGCTCAAGTCATTAAAATCAATCAAACAGTCAACGACAGCACAATAAAACAAGAAACCAAATGGACAAGGTTACCTCTAACTGTTCAATGTGTCTCTCTTTTTCCTGCAGTTGATTTTTTAAGGCCGTCACTGTCACTTCGGAGACAGTTCCTGTGTTCTGTTTGGTATCTATAGCCTTGAACACCTAGCAACGAGAAACAGGACAGACATTGTGACTTGGGTTGTCTCAGGAGTCATTACTGACATACTGATAGGTATGTAAGAGATCATAAGCAATCAATGGTTAAGTTTTCCGATATTCTTGGAAAAATGTTAGTTGCACTTGTGGTGTTTTGACAATCCTAATTTTAATGGCAGCTGATTACTATTGATTGAGAGTTACTCTATTGTTTTCTAGTAATTTAAATACTTATTATACCATACAAACGTGGTTATTACGTTCTTTGTAGGTAAAAGATTTTTCAAAAATCTTGACTTTAAAGTTCAAAAGATTAGGCAAACTGTAGTCCTAGTTATAAGGTATACACAGTGTCTTTACTAAGTAGGGGAAGCACAATGATAAAGTTCTACAAATAAATTACGATATTTTGTCAAAGGCTTTCTGCAGGAAAAGAGAGAAACCACGACATGCGAAGGGAGATAATCATTTAAAAACCAAACATTACAAATAGACTGATAGTCATTAGTATTTTGACTATTTTGCATCAACAGACACACCTGATTATATGATTAGTCATTGGGGAGAAACAATTCGTTGGTAGACACCAGCGAAAAAAATTGTCAAAATAAAATAAAATAAGGAAAAATAAAAATAAATAACACAATTCTTTGATAGACACAAATTACATTCATTCCAATACAGTCATATCTGACATGCTACTATCAATGTGTTAGATTTGAGACTTTCATTCTTAATCTGCAAACAGCAAACTGTCAAGAATCAAATATACAGGAATACTACACACAGTTATACAATAACATATCGGGGTTGAACTTGGTTAGTACAGTAACTATACAGCAATCACAGGGACACCACAGTAGTGTTGTAAGCACCAGCCCAGTGTGTACGTACCGACTTGGCTTTCTCCAGATACTTTTTATACCTAGCCTCCATTAATTTCATGTCGTCGTCCTTCTTATTGAGTTGATCCTGTAGCTCCTGAACCTTATCTACACTACTACTTAGCCTAGCCTCCAGGTCACCTATTGTCTCTTTATTTTTCTTAACCACATTTTCAGTATCTTGAGTCCGTTTAATCTGCTCGTTAAGTTTTTTCCGCATCTCCAGCATTTCCTCATTAGATGTGGTGGTTTGACTCTCTTGTATATCTTCAACTTGGGCTTCCAAAGCCATTATACGCTGATTGGCTATCCTGTATCAAGACAATGTAAATACACTGATATATGTACAGGAACCTTATCATTCTCTGTCTAGATAATGAGAATTGATACTTTTTAAACCAACAATGCTAATGTACATTACAAGTCATTTCTGTATTACTATAGCAGTAAAACAGGATTTATATAAGTACATATAACCAACACTTTAATTATACACATAGTACTATTCCAATATCTTGACATTTACAATATAATTGTTACTGTCAATATATATCATATTCATCTCAAAACTCATAAAATTATTTGAGCTTTGTTATCAATCTAATGTACTGTTCTATTAATTTTTTAATGTGAATTAAAATGTAAATAAAGTTTTAAATATTTGTTTATAAATGGTCATATGATTTCAAGACATTTCAGAACTCTACCAATTCAAGACCATATAGTTTTTACTTGTACTCCAAAAATCAAGTGTTCCTGAATCTACATATCATAGAATTACATGACTACCAATAAATCAATTTATATTAATAAATCATGTTAGATATAATGTGTAGGCATTATACAGAAGAAATTTTAATCGATTTGAAATTGATCACCATCATCATTTTCTGCATTAGTAGGAGAGAGGAGTTTTGACACATGTAAATCATTCTGCACACACAGACTGACCGTAACTCTGTCTCGAGTTCGTTTTTGCGAGCATTAGCATCATCAAGCATCGACTGTAACATGGGTGCCTGTTCACTGTTGTCCTCGGACGTCCTCAGCTTCAGCATCTTGTTCTCATGTTCCAGCCTCAGCAGCTTCTCCCTACAATTAGTGATACTATACACTTATTTAACATATTGCATGTAAGTTAAGTCAAGACTAGCCACATCTAATCAATATAAATCGGGGTTAGGTTCGTGGAAAAGGTAGACATTCTTACCAATATTAAGCGTGTGTGATTGGGTGGGGTGATGAGTGTGTTGAACTTAATGTTTGAAAATGTTTCGACATAATCCCCTCCCCCTTTAATTTTTTTGTTTGCAATAGCTGATTCTGGACTGGTAAATACTTAATTGAGTGATACCAATTGAAAGTATGTGCTATTGGAAAAATTGGTTATGCACTGAGTCAATGTCAGTGAACCAAAAAAATAGAAGATTGAATTTAATGGTAGAAGGGAAATTACTATATCAATTTAATTATTGTTGTAATATTAGACTGTAAAGCTATCATAAACCATGTATAAATAAATCCTTGAAGCTGAAAATGGCATCAAAACTCATTCCATGAAAATTAATCCATGTTCCAGACAATACAGTTCATATGTCTGGAAAGTGGAAAGTGAAAAGTCCATTGACAGATTATGATTTTCAATATTACAAAACTATAGTCCTTTTATCAAATACTCTGAAAATACTTTGAAATACACGTCAGAACATCTGTATAATTTTATATTCGAGACAAACTTATCAGTTGGACTGACTTGACTTCTGGAGGCAGTGACAACATCTCGAGTCTGGGTGAAGTAGCGATCTGGCCGGGGTCCTCCATGTTC
This sequence comes from Mizuhopecten yessoensis, assembly GCF_002113885.1. Taxonomy (NCBI): domain Eukaryota; kingdom Metazoa; phylum Mollusca; class Bivalvia; order Pectinida; family Pectinidae; genus Mizuhopecten; species Mizuhopecten yessoensis. The sequence goes on from NW_018405476.1 coordinate 480,581, forward strand.
TGTAGCTGTGTTAGCTTCATCTCCTCGTTGAGTTCCCTCAGCGAGTCTCTTTCCTCTGCCATCCTCTGTAGTAACATAGTACACTCATTACACTGCCATACTATATCTTTACAAGTTCTGCTATGTATATTGTTCATAAAATAATATCAAAATAACTAATTCTTGCTTCATTAAGTGGCAAAGGTAAACAAGCAAATTCGTGGAATTTATATCCCCCGCTTTCAGGACATATTGTAGGTAAACATTATTGATGTTAGGTTTAAACATGTGAGTATCGTGCTGTTGAGACATAATGTATAGCTTGAAACTTGAAGAAAAAAAGCCTTATCTTACATTTGCTAGACTTATTAAGTGGAAACTGCAGATAATGACTCTGCCAAATGGAGTCCGATTAAAGTGGTTGTCAAACTTGGCCGAGCCCTTAATGCGTTGAACCCTGTTTCGTTATTCAAGGGACCATAACTCCGTCAAATGGGGCTCGCTGAAAGTGGTCATCAAATTTGGCCGAGCCCTTAAGGCATTTAACCCTGTGACCAAGTTTGAAAAAAATCAGTTAACATGTGTTGTAGTTATTTCACGGAAACGAAGCGCAGCAGATAATGACGTTTTTCGTTATTCAAGGGGCTATAACTCTGCCAAATAGGGTCCACTGAAAGTGGTCATCGAACTTGACCGAGTCCTTAAGGCATTTAACCCTGTGAACAAGTTTGAAGAAAATGGGTTGATATTTGTTGTAGTTATTGCACGGAAACGAAGCGTGACAGAGGGACAGACGGACAAACCCAAATTAATATCCACCGTTTTGGTGAAAGCGGGGGATAATAATAAACATTACATACAATGAATGTTATCAAGTATAAGCTGCTGGAGTCAAGATTGAATCGTTTAAATCTACATTGTTACAGATACCACCACTTGTCCTATAACTGCACCTTTGAGACTTTATTCAGTTTGTGAGCCTCACCTCCTTTTCCCGTTGAAGGGTAGACATTTTATCCTGCGCACGCTTGGCCTCAAAGTCTGCCTTATCTGCCCGCTTAGTTTCCTCGGTGAGTTTGTTCTGTAACTCATGGACTTGACGTTTGTAGCCTTCAAGTTGTTGTTTCAGTGATGATGCCTTCCTTAACTCCTGTTGCAGAAATAAATAAAGGTATTAGTACACCAATACAATTATTGGGTAAGGAGATTCCTAACTCCTGTTGTAGAAATAGATAAAGGTATTAGTACGCCAATACAGTTATTGGGTAAGGAGATCCTTAACTCCTGTTGTAGAAATAGATAAAGGTATTAGTACACCAATACAATTATTGGGTAAGGAGATCCAACGTCCTGTGGGTGGTGTTCGGTTAATGTACCAGTGGAGGAATCCGAGTTGGATACCAAAGTATTCTAGTAGAGCTCCACCAAAGGGAGGTAACTACAAGTAGGCGAGTGATGGAGCATCAACACCAGGGATTCCGTAAATGTTCTGTGAGTTTTATTAGTTTACATGTTTATGATGGTTTTGTTCTGATGACGGTTGGCCTAGCCATCCGAAACATGTAAACTAATAAAACTTACAGAACATTTACGGAATCCCTGGTGTTGATGCTCCATCTGACTTACCTACTTTTGTTTTAACTCCTGATGGTGAATCAGCAATATTCAGTAAATTCAAGTTAAACTTATGCAAGGAAAACAATCCAGATTTCGATTTCAGATGTCATTAGAAGGTTTGAAATTTAATTTACCAATGTATAACATTCAAGGGTAATGAAATTGCATATCACTTTAGAACTCCAGATATATAACATAAAGTTGGGAAATTTTAGATTTTGAGACAAAATTTCAGCACAGAAAAAGGTGTGTGGCACATTGTGTTTACAAGATATGTTGTTTTTGTACCTGGTACCTTCTCCATTCCCTTGGGGAAAGGCTCCTAGAAAGGGAAGCATGATGTGTTGAAGTCTGCCTTGTCCAGCTCAGACCCCAGCCTTAATGGGGAGGATTACGGGAGGGATTACATATCCTACTTACCTCCTCTAACTCTAGATGTTCTGTCATATACTTGGTGTTTTTCTCCTCAAGCAGCTTCACCTGGCCTCGCAGGTCACTGAGTTCATCTGTAGGTCACCAAGTACACTTTACTAATTAGTACATTAATTGAGACAAAGCCACTGATAATTTTTTTTTATTATTTTTAAATAAGTTATATTGATTCATAGTATATATATAACATAGTTATCATTATGAAGACATACCAGATAAGATTGCCATTTAAAATAAAAAGTGCTAGTTAAAATGGGAAAAGCACACAAGATTTTTAGAACTTACCTAATTTCTTCTTGTAAGATTCTATACTTGATTCATACTTGGACTGGCAATGAAAAACACAAAATATATATAATGCCTGATGAAATTTACTACTTTCTTACCCTATTAATAATAATAATAAAAATAATTTGAGGATCTTATATACCGCTTTATCACACCCTAGTTCGTAAGTTGTTTCAAAGCGGTTCATAAATTATTCTGGTACGGTAAATACTTAATTAAGTGATACCAATAGAAAGTATGTGCTATTGGAAAAATGGGTCATGCACTGAGTCAATGTCAGTGAACCAAAAAATTAGAAGATTGAATTTAATGGTAGAAGTGAAATTACTATATAAATATAATTATTGTTGTAATATTAGACTGTAAAGCTATCATAAACCATGCATAAATAAATCCTTGAAGCTGAAAATGGCATCAAAACTCATTCCATGAAAATTAATCCATGTTCCAGACAATAAAGTTCATATGTACTTGCAATTGTAGCAATAGAGAAAAGTCTTTTGACAGATTATGATTTTCAATATTACAAAACTATAGTCCTTTTAATAAATACTCTGAAAATACTGTGAAATACGTATCAGTACATCAGTATAATTTTATGTTTGAGACAAACTTATCAGATGGACTGATCATGACTTGACTACGTGCCTCATGTAAATGATGACCTGCGGAAATATGTGTGCTACCTTTGGATTGTTTCTATATTGCTCTGTCATTTATACTCCGCTTCGACATACACATGCTTTTGTCAACACAATGATGGAGTGTGTATGTAATGGTCATTCTGAATGGTTAAAAGTTTATTGGGAGAAGAGCGATAACTCGGTATATCCACTAGTTGGCAGTGGAGGGAATTATGAAAACACGGCTATATCCGCCAAGGGTGAGTGGAGTGTATACGAAGCGAACACTTGGATAGCGAAGATGCCTGTGACCTTGAATATAGGCGAAGGTCATTCATCCAGCATGTTATTGACCAAATACCATCATCCTGGGCCTTTCTCAACTCCCTTATTTCGGCACTCACAGCTAGCATTCTACAATTCTAGCACTGCCCAACCACGTCCTCATTTACAGCTGAGTTGACTGGAACAAGCGGAGTAAAGTATCTTGCTCAAAGATACAACACAGAGCCATGCCGTGACTCGAACCCGCAACCCTTCGGTTACGAGCCCGGCGTCCTACCACTACGACTTTCGTGCCTCCGATACAATTCCTTTAATGTTACTGCAACTTGATCAATCCACAAAATATCAGAGCAAATATATATCTGTGTACACTCATTAAGTATCACAACAACATTTTATAATTCCTGATATTTGTCAGTCTGTGGAGACACAACCACGACCTCATCCTTACGATATAGCTGCCCCTACAATTTCACATGTGATGCGTCATGCCTCCACTGGGGGTTATAAAACCGAGACCTCTTGTCTACTGCTCTTCTAATTTCTAGCCTGAAGCTCTACCAAAAGAGCTAGAGATATCGAATTAGGCTGGTATTTTAACAGAGAGACACACAACAGGATATAGTGGAACACTGGACATCATTTAGCCTTGGGTCTAGCTATTCATTAAATATCTCATTGGTTTCTCCTTAATAACAAGTTCACTGAAATTTTGACCAAGAATCAAAATGATTTGAAACTAAAATACTAAATGAAATATTTTTGTTGAACTCTCAAGGGGATTAAAGTTAATGAGGCATAGAACAGTTGAAGAGGAGTCAACCACTATATATATACTTACGACTTGTTCTGACGTATGACGTAGGACATCCACCTCGTCCTTTAGAGACCGTGCCTCATCTGCTATTGCCATGAGCTCCACGTTCTGACGAAAAAAAAATGTTATCAGTTTTACAATTACTGCATACTTTTTGAAATTTCCATGGGAGAGATTAAGCATGCTCAGAATCTTAAAATGTGTGTATGTACGACATAGGGAAAAATTACTTTTTAAAAAGCATCTTACTTTTTAAAAAGCATCTTTTGAGCTGTTCTTTCAGGTGAAATCATCAGATCTTAGAAAATAGGAATGTTTAAGCAAATTCACTGGTGGAAAATGCTCAATTTAAGGGGCTAAAATCAGGAGTTTCCCTCCAAAATGGGGAGATTCGGTAAGTATGCATCAGGGAAAAATAAGTTACACACAACAATGTACATCTACTGACTTAAATACCCAATAAACTCAAGTAATAACATATGAAATGAACAATTGTCCAAGAGTCATAACACAAAATCACCTGGATTTTTTCATTTTTCTTTCTTTTAGAAAATACATTTTTTCTGAAATTCACTTACTTTTTGTTTGATTTCAGAAAAATCTCTTGCTAGAAGTTCAGACTTTATTTTCAAATCATCTCGACCTGCAATGAAGTGTTATTAATTTAAGTATATTCCATCTTTATTTATAGCTCACATGAAAATAATGAAGAGCACAAACCATGCCATGACATTGTCGGTATATGATAATATTAGAATATGTGTATTCATAAATGATCAGTGGCATGTATTTAGATCAAGAAAACAAATAGTGATAGAGCTTAGTTAGTAAACTTTATATCTGAAGACATCATCAAAATATAAATACATACAGAACACATAACATCTCCAGCACACACCCAGGCATACACACAGGGACATATTAGCCAGGTGGCATAGGACTCGTAGTTAGCGCCCGATAAGGCAGCTCCTGCGAATTCCTCAAAATTGAATTGATTAATGTAAATGCTAATTGTATACCTATGTACTGTAAAGCGCTTTAGAGTGGCTTATGTTAGCTAGATAAGGTGCTATATCAAATGTTGTATATTATTATTACATTACATATATTTATTAAGTATTAAGTAGGTTTAAGGATATTAAATTTGATTTCAATTAATTATAGCTGGTCTCAAATTTTGAGCTCAATAGAGCCATCGTAAAATGAAAACATCTGCACTCATTGCATGAATCTCATATGAAATGTAAATTAAGTCCATACGTATGTTGCACAAATGTCTGTAAAACTTCAATTCTGTCTATATCTATTGATGTACAAAGTATACAATACTCTCCCTAGGACCATGTCAGTCTTTCATTAAATAAGTGCATGCTCACACTCCAGTTTCAACAAAAAGCAAGAATAAAATCAATCAAAACTGCTTATATGTGTATAGAACAATGTTGCCTCACTAATAATTTACTTACTGGAATCGAGTTTAAAATTTTCTTCCTGTAGTTTATCAACCTGTTGTTGTAGTTGTTGGAACCTTTTACCAGCAGGAGTACTGTAAAACATAACGAAATAGACATGTTTATTCCAAAGGTTACTAATTAACACAGGCACAGGTACACACTGGTCAAAGTGGCCAATTTCTCCTGAAATAAAGCTTTGTCTTCAAAGAGGAAACACTTAATGATCATTTTTGGCTCTACACAAAATCTGCTGTCATATCTACCCTGTCTACTATCACGTAGGTATTCACAGAAACCCACAAATCTATACTAGATATAAGCTCATCGCTTGTAGGCATTTTCAATGTAAACAGTATATTATCAAATGAATGTAAATCTTAGTGTCCTAAAATAAACTTTAACAAGGCATCACAAGTGATACAAATCCCCTCCCATTCACACATTGTGTGTTTTATGTAGGAGTTTTTAAAAATAGTAACAGTGACCTTGAACGCAGTTAGCTGAATTGCGAACGAGTTTAAGGTATTGTCATACCGAACACTTGTATGAAGTTTCATGAAATTCCGTTGAGAAATGATGTCGCTATAGAGCTATGACTGCAAAGAGTGTAACATATGTAAGGGCGGAATCCTATATCCCCTAGAACTTTTGTTGCGAGGGGATAATAAATACCACAGATTCATGGAAAGTAAAATTACTAATACACTTGCTCTTAGACATGTCATATTAAATGTTTTCTGTAAAACTAGAGTATATCGTAATTTTCAAAAATGCAAAATGTTTAATTGGTCTTGATCATCAATTTTACAGTCGCAATTATTTCTGTACAAATGCAAAATGTTAGTTTTTATCATGTCATAATCAATATTATAATCGGAGTAGTTTCTGTACATGCAGTAAAAGTCATGTGATTCAGATGTCAGAGATTTCCTTTAGATCAATAAATAGGACATCAGACTTCAGTTTATTAAACAGCTTCATAAATCACTACATATGGGAACAGATCATCTAGGGGTTTTCTGGTCATCAATTACTAAAAACATTTCAAAATTTATTCTTCAATGTAATTTAATTTTATCAATTATTTCTGACAACAATTAGGCCTATCCATCGTGGAAGGCCAGTAAGGTACGTAGTACACATTGAATACTGGATAATTAATGATGACAGGTACAAAAAATCTACTTTCATGTATATATATCAAAAGTAATAAAATAATGGAAGAGTCTTGCATTGATTGTCTAAAATGTATCACTATAATACATGATGAAAAGCATTATATTAATACAAATAGATATAAAATCTGAATATATTAATAAAAATAGATAAATATAATGAAACCACAGTATTCAAAAGATATACAGTACTGTATATGTTGTAAGCAATATTCCATACATTGTACATGTTATATAATAGTAAATAAGACAGCTACTGCATATATCAAGAGTTGGGAGAAAATAAGCTGGTAAATAAGTTGCAAAGTATGTTGTATGTTCTTTGTAAACACATTTCTGTGTACACTCGGCTACACTGGTACTTTCTATTTAAGAAACATAGGCTTATAAGAGTTTAATATTTGTAATACAGTTCTGCAGCAGATTCTACACTCAAAATCTACCTCACTTTAGATTGTTACTTAGTTTTTGATAGTGTTAGTGAAACATTAAAACTTATTTTCATGATTCTTACTTTATATTACTAGCATTGCCAAGACAGTCTAGCAAAACATTGGAATGGAGTTTAAAAATAATCCTCTATATATAAATAAATACTAAAACATTATCTGATGAAATCTATCTATCCTGGACTGTTCATAGCATTGTACACTTACTTTTACCCCGACTTTAGGCTTTGTACACTTACTTTTACCCCGACTTTAGGCTTCAACACATTGATACAGGCTGATTTCTTTTTTAGGATTTTCTTTTGCAAATACAAGAATGCATTTGAAAGAGCAAAATATGAAGTATTTTTAATTTTACTGATTCTATCGGTTTTATTTTTGTTTCTGTTATTCATGAATTGCTTCCTTTCATACATAAAGATTAAGAACGTCAACAATAAGTTAGCGTCCATCTTCAAGAAAGTCTCTACCTATACTACAGGGGATCTCTCTTTCCAAAACAGCATAGCATTCTTAGGGTATTTAAATTTACAAATATTTAAATGCATTTACAAAATTTGTGAATTCAAATCCAACTGCAACATTAGCAAATATATATATATAGTTCTATATTATTCTAAGAACACATGTATCTAGCGTAAGACAAGGATGAGAAACAGAATAGAAAGAGTATATATATTGTATTACAAAGAGCAAGAACTATTTCAATTTTAATGGTTATACGTACTAGTTTAAAATATCTTTATTTAAATTATTACAAGATCCAAGAAGAATTAAATTTTTAGAACTATAAGGGTATTATACAGCATTTTACTGTACAGAGAGGAGATAAACCAGAGGTAAATTTAGATCACTCTACAGTAAATGTAATCTAGGGAAAGTGGACTATTAATTTCACTTTTGAGAATGGCAGCTATAACCAAATGTTAATATGACTAACAAAACAGTAAGCCAAACCAGGAGGAATATCTTAATGATAATAATAATAATTTGAGGTTCTTATATACCGCTTTATCACATTCTAGTTCATAGGTCGTCTCAAAGCAGTTCACAGATTATTATCCATAGTTATATGGGCCTTTGCAACCAGCCAATACCTTTCTCAACTGCCTGGGGAGTGTATACGTAACAGCCGGTGCTGCCATTTCGGCGCTCAAAGCTAAGCATTCAACAATTCTAGCACTGCCCAATCATATACTCATTTACAGCTGAGTAGACTGGAACAAGCAGAGTAAAGTATCTTGCTCAAATTAAAGATACAACACAGTGCCGTGACGTGACGTGACTCAAACCCGCAACCCTTCAGTCACCATCACGGCGTCCTACCACTAGACTACTGTACCTCCATCTTTGACACTCTTAACCTGAACTTACAGGTGTAGATATAAAATCACATTACTTTGTATTTTCACAGGTGACACAACATTCTAGATACTATTTTGCCAGATTTGGTTGTAACATTACTTCTTACTGATATGGGCCGTGAAGTGTGCTGTGCTTTATTTACAATAAGCAGGTACATATACAGACACGCTTATTTCAACCATAGAACATGTACAATAATTAAATAAAGTTCCTGGATATATATCACCAAAAATTGCCACAAAGTGTATAAATATATATATAAAAAAACAACGAAATATAATAAAACCAGATAAATGAAATACATATACACAGATGTTTTTTCACACTGCTATACATTTAATGTATTTCTGTTCTATCCTGTGGTGGGGGTCACACTCAATGGTACAACATGCTGATGAACTCATACAAGTGATCTTATGACAAGATTAACAATGCTGACGAACTCATACAGGTGATCTCAGACAAGATTAACAATGCTGACGAACTCATACAGGTGATCTTATGACAAGATTAACAATGCTGACAAACTCATACAAGTGATCTTATGACAAGATTAACAATGCTGACCAACTCATACAATTAGTGATCTTATGACAAGATTAACAATGCTGACGAACTCATACAAGTGATCTTATGACAAGATTAACAATGCTGACCAAATCATACAAGTGATCTTATGACAAGATTAACAATGATGACCAACTCATACAAGTGATCTTATGACAAGATTAACAATGCTGACGAACTCATACAGGTGATCTTATGACAAGATTAACAATGCTGACAAACTCATACAAGTGCTCTTATGACAAGATTAACAATGCTGACCAACTCCTACAAGTGATCTCATGACAAGATTAACATTGCTGACGAATTCATACAAGTGATCTTATGACAAGATTAACAATGCTGACCAACTCATACAAGTGATCTCATGACAAGATTAACATTGCTGACGAATTCATACAAGTGATCTTATGACAAGATTAACAATGCTGACGAACTCATACAGGTGATCTTATGATCACAAGATTAACAATGCTGACCAACTCATACAAGTGATCTTATGACAAGATTAACAATCTTTTTACAGTTAATAGGTGAAGGCTAATAAAGTGACACTGTCTCTCCTGACTAGTTAATGTTAGCAAAACTAGAAGTTCACTTAACCAGAGTAATTTTACAAATTATATATGGCGCTATATTATCACTACAAATTCTCATGTTGTTTTGTCTCGTTTAGGTGTGTGGTTCAATAGATAGCTGACCAGAATATCAGTTTCACCTGGTATATATGTTGGATAGAAAATGTCTGACTTTCACCTCCAAATGCAAACTAGATTATTAATGCACTAAATTCTATAAGTAGACCTGAAGCTGAAGCATGTACAACAGTAGCTTCAGCCCATAAGAATAACTGCCCAGAGATGTGACATGCTTTGTAAGTACGGGTCAAGGGAATGTCAGCAATACAGGTGATATGGTGATGAGACTTATACTGTATACCTACTATTATGATAATGACAGTCTACATATATCCTATTTTTTCCTAGTAAAGTTATATGCTTTAAAATTCAAATTTAATTAACTTAGTAACATTTCACTGTATAAATACTTTTATCAATTAGAATCAATAATGAAAAGTTTAAATAGTTCCTATCCACTGTAATGTCCCCAATTACTGGCTGAGGTCTCTATTACAATGCAAGCTTCAATGGAATCATTAAAGAATATCTATCTATATTTTGGTCAGGTTATGAGGTGTTACTCCAGTTGAGCACATGCAAATTTAAAATGGTACATTAATTTAAATATAAAAGATGTCAAAGCCATTTTAGATAAATTATTGAGACCTTTCTCAAAACTACTCAATATTGAAAACTATACGTAATATCTAAAGGAGCTAATCTATATATCACATACTCCAAAAGCTTTTGAAAATGATTTAGTTTCAAAATGTTTACAAAACATGGGCTGCGACCTACAGACTGAATGTATTAGAGAGATAAAGACAACTTCAGCACTCTTCTTCCTATCACCATTTCTTTTTCTGTTAAGTATAAACAGGTAAACACAGTCAGATCATGGCAGAGGCTGTACGTCCTAGGACCTTCCAGGGGCTGATCATGTCAATCGGCATGCTCACAAACTTACAAAGTAATCAGGGTCATATGGTTCCCACACCATTAAAAATGTGTTGGCAAATTGCAATTCATGTTCATTAATACATTTGATGTCATGTCTTATTCTTCTATTATATATAGTCATAGCGAAAAATAGTAACTTTCACTGGTACATGTACCAATATCTCAAGGAAACAGTCTCAAATTGATTCCAATCCTTTTACGCAGGTAAGAAGATATATGCACTTTCAAAATATTTTATTTTTTATATAAATGTATTTAAATTTGATATTAATAAAGAATATATGCCTTTCATACATTTTTTTTAAACACTGTACGTATGTGCCTCACTCAAACTCATCAATGACTAAATGAGCTTTTGATTAAATTTTACGATAAAATCTGTTTGAAATCAACTTAAGACTCTTTGTGAGAACTTAGCACCTGGGTATTAATAGAGAGTATTGTTATAAAGGGAAACACAGCTTGTTCATTTCTCCATGCACATTTCTGAAATGCCTAGAAGTCTATTGCTCTGTTACCTTGATTGGAGAATGTAATTGACACACCTGGTGAAGGAAGAATCATTAAAATTACAACTGTGTTAAAATAATCCCTATAAAAAACCGGTAACCATTAGGCCGTACAATAAACTTACACCAAAACCGACTAAAAATATCAATCAAGAATTGAAATTTTCTCATGCACCCCTGAAATTTCCTAATGAACTTTTCCAACCTTTGAATTGGAAGAGTTTAAATGTGTCTTCAGGGGTGAATGAGTTAAAGCAACCCTTGAAGTCCATAACCTATTCACGTATGCAAAAATGGTTATTAAATAAAAGTTTGAAATACCATACACATCCAGAGGTACCAGTAGTACCAGGGTTTTTGGTAGTACTTAAAAGTAAGATAGAATGAGTCGACTTCAGTGAAACTATATCAGATATCTAGTATACATACAAATATACAAATAAATTATAAATTACTACATAAAACACATGTCATAAATGAGTCACAATAATATTGCAGTTGTCATGAACATATATAAACCGAAATATAAAGAAAAGTATTTAAATAATGCATTCTGTCAGAAAAATCTATATAACTACATATTAAAACTACCACAAAATTCCATATAACTCCTGTTGATTAAATTTGAGTCAGACATGTATCCATTTTCCTAGTTAGATTTAAGTTTTATTAACAGTGGAATATTCCTTAGTGTATGCTTATTAACTATGTTCAACACCAGAATCTCATTTTCCCCGATAAATATAGAAATAAGTTTAATCCAATTTGTTGGTAGAATAAAATCTTCTGAACAGACAACACTGCCCTGAATGTTTGGTTGACTGACAGAAATCTACTCAAACCGTCCGACTCCATTACCCCAACACTTCCTACTTACGCTGGATCATCTAAGTTTTCTGCTAAATTCAGCCTTTCATTCAATCTGTCATTTTCAAACACTAAACCCTGCTTTTCTTCTATTAAGGCAGCCACCTGCAAAAGGTATTTAAAATTATAATTGATATTATTCACAAAAAATAAAACAACAAGAAACCACCAATGGCGATATGGCCAGATTGCTACAGTACATTTTCATGAAAAGCATCATATGTGATAAGCATTCTTAGATACATAACAAGCCATGCAAGTTAAGTTGATGTAGGACAAGTAGTTACTTGGTAAGTGACCTAAACTAATCTTCTTAACCTTAATGCAGACAGACGGACAGGAATCGCCAATCTATAAGCCCTGATTGCGTTGCAATCCGGCCAAAAATGGATAAAATTAACATTTTTGAAGGATGCATAGGAAAGGTGTGATATCACATTCAGTATATTGATGATCCCTGTCCCACCACACTGTGGGTTTTTCTATAAGCAGTTACCTCCCCTTAACTTCCCTTTGGATGTACCCGTAGAACAATTAGACCATCACACTTCTGTCGTCCAGGTATCTCAATCTGTTAGAGCGATATTTCAGCAGTCTGGGGTACAGGGTTCGAATCTGGGTTTAGCCCCACAGTGGGTTTTTTTAACATTCAGAACACAATTGTTGATTGTGTTTTGCTTATTTCCTCTTTATCATTTCTCACCAAAGTCCTTGAAGGTATGTTTTTTTGTTCAGAAATGATTTATCAAAGCTATAGTTGTGCCGAAAAAACCAGATTCCAATACTTAGTTAGTTTTTGGCGATGGTACGGGAATCCTTAAACAGTAGTGTAGATATTTATTTCATTGATCAAACATTTTCATCAATATTACAGAGTTTAAAAAAAATAAATACCAGTGCAATTACAAATGAAAGTCATTTGTGCTGTTTTCTTCTGTCTGAAAGCTACCCAAGTTTGAAGTAATTTTATTGAAGAAACTTCTAAAAGAGTTATTTCCCTTTCCACAAGTTATATCTTATTCTCTGGATATTTGTTAATAAAGCAGTCTGCGCGTGTGACTGTACCTGTTGGTCCAGCTCATGACATCTCTGTGTCAGTTCCTCTCTTGCCTCCATTGCACCGCTCAGTTCTTCGGTTGTCCGTCTCAACTGTGGTAGTAACATTGATATTTTATAGCATTTCACTGAATCAAATCTAGGGAATTATATCAAGCTTTTTTTGATGAAAGAGTGATGAATGGTGAAAAACGTGCTCTTCAATTGTAAATTGAATAGCATGGCTGTCATGAAAAACAAAAATTCCAAGAATTAGTCAGCAGGGAAATATATTGACCGTAAGCTTTATCTAAAAAATTAAGGAGTCAACTGTTGCTACCTGTTTTCTGGATTCCTTACCTGATCTGCCAGTTCTGATTCACCATCACTGCTTGTAGTTATTTCCTTCGTCATCAGCTGGAAAAAGCAATTAAAACATTGTCTTTGTATAACTGACAACATGCTATAATATTCAATATGATTTCATGCAGTTATTAAGTATTTCACAGAACATGTGTGGTTAAAAGTAAGTGTCAAATATACTGTCAATTCGGTCCAGAAAACACAATACTCAGAAGATTTCAAAGTACCCAGGAGCTGTATGTAAAATACACAAGCCAACCAGTACAATTGCATTGGCTACCCATAAAGAGTTTACCTGTTTGTCAATTGACCTACATCAAGCTCCTGCAGTATGTATAGGGTGACTTGTATGATCAGTGACTTGTGTGTAGAATAACCTACCTCCTGTTTGTATAGGGTGACTTGTATGATCAGTGACTTGTGTGTAGAATACCCTACCTCCTGTTTGTATAGGGTGACTTGTATGATCAGTGACTTGTGTGTAGAATGACCTACCTCCTGTTTGTATAGGGTGACTTGTATGATCAGTGACCAGTGTATAGAATAACCTACCTCCTATATGTATAGAGCTATTTGTATGATCAGTGACCTGTGTGTAGAATTACCTTCCTCCTGTTTGTATAGGGTGACTTGTATGATCAGTGACCAGTGTATAGAATAACCTACCTCCTATATGTATAGAGCAATTTGTATGATCAGTGACATGTGTGTAGAATAACCTACCTCCTATATGTATAGAGGAATTTGTATGATCAGTGACCTGTGTGTAGAACAACCTACCTCCTGTATGTATAGAGCAATTTGTATGATCAGTGACCTGTGTGTAGAATAACCTACCTCCTGTATGTATTGAGCAATTTGTATGATCAGTGACCTGTGTGTAGAATTACCTACCTCCTGTTTGTATAGGGTGACTTGTATGATCAGTGACCAGTGTGTAGAATAACCTCCCTCCTATATGTATAGAGCAATTTGTATGATCAGTGACCTGTGTGTAGAATAACCTACCTCCTGTATGTAAAGAGCAGTTTGTATGATCAGTGACCTGTGTGTAGAATAACCTACCTCCTGTTTGTATAGGGTGACTTGTATGATCAGTGACCTGTGTGTAGAATAACCTACCTCCTGTATGCATAGAGCAATTTGTATGATCAATGACCTGTGTGTAGAACAACCTACCTCCTGTATGTATAGGGCAACTCGTATGATCAATGACCTGTGTGTAGAATAACCTACCTCCTGTATGTATAGGGCAACCTGTATGATCAGTGACCTATGTGTAGAATAACCTACCTCCTGTTTGTATAGGGTGACTTGTATGATCAGTGACCAGTGTGTAGAATAACCTACCTCCTGTATGTATAGGGCAACTCGTATGATCAATGACCTGTGTGCAGAATAACCTACCTCCTGTATGTATAGGGCAACCTGTATGATCAGTGACCTGTGTGTAGAATAACCTACCTCCTGTATGGCGTTCATGACGACATGCTGTACAGATTCCTCCATAGACATGATGCGCTGTATATACTCCTGCTTAGCATCACAGTTGACTGCACAGCCAAGGATGAGCTGGAGCAGGCGACCCAGTTCTGGTATGTTACTGTGCTCACCTGATTGTAACAATGAAAATGTCAATAATAAAATACATGGTAATTGATTACCAATGCACACAATTTTAACATGAGAATTTAGCATTTATTGACCTTGGAGGAAGGTTATAATAATACTAATAACTATTTGAGGTTCTTGTATATACTGCTTTATTACAACCACTAGGTTGTCTCAAAGCAGTTCACAAATTATTATCCGTGGTCATTGAGCCTTTGCATCTTTCTCAACTCCGCCAGACTACCGTGCCTCTTATTCAGAGTATTAGTTTATTTTAGGTTGAAATAGTAGCCTGTCTTCTGATCTAATACCCCGGTATTATTAAAATCTATTTTCTAATGAACTCTTCTAACATTTAACCTATATCTATAAAAGCTGTCAAGTCAAGTTACACTTGTCTAGTAAATTAACTGTGCACTAGGATTTTTAACAACAACAGCTTCCTTAAATTTGTATCTATCCTGATTAATTAAAGATTTTACGAGAGGTCATGCTGGGGAATATCTGTACGACTTTTTGCTGTACATATTTCTCATTTCATTTATTAGAATTCAGACTTCATACCGTTACAACGGTAATCAGAGAAATTGGTAATGTATCTGATCTAGCCTGTAGATCCAGTTATATATTAACTTATACAGTGAACACATCAACAGAATAAGCATTGTTAGTGGACGTGGTCCTTCTAATGATATACATCTCAAGTACATCAGCGTCATGAACAGGATGTGAGTATGACCATGTTCCGTAATAGCCTGGTTATATTTAGTCAGTAATGCACTATGAGCAGAGCTTAATTCTCATCATCTCCTATTGTGGGTATATACATGTATTCTGATGCAGTATCGTTATTGATAGTGTTCAAATTGATTTCAATATTGATTTTTAATTAATTTTTCAACATTTTACAAAATGTTATTAACACAAACATATTGTGTCTATTTCTGATTAGAAATCATGTGCTTTTTAAATAGAAAATTGGCACTTGATTACATTTTGTCTGTTTACAGTATTTTAAGATCTGACGTAAACATTCAAGAGTTTGTTATAATTGACAAATGAAATTAACTAGGAAGTTTATTTGAGCTGTTGACATTAGAAATAACTAGGTTTCTTTTAGTCGTTGACTAATGATCTATTCCATTTACTCAGTTAAAACAATGTGAACTGTAATACTGTCATCTCCGGTCTGAAAACTATAACTACACTGTCACCCTCTGACCTGTGAACTGTAATACAGTCATCTCCGGTCTGAAAACCATAACTACACTATCACCCTCTGACCTGTAAACTGTAATACTGTCATCTCCGGTCTGAAAACTATAACTACACTGTCACCCTCTGACCTGTAAACTGTAATACAGTCACTTTCAATTCATAGACTGTAATATTGTCAATTTTTAATTCTGTAGACTGTAATATTGTCACTTTCAGTTCTGTAGACTGTAATATTGTCACCCTCTATTCTGTAGACTGTAATATTGTCACCCTCTGTTCTGTAGACTGTAATATTGTCACCATCTGAACTGTAGGCTGTAATATTGTCACCCTCTATTCTGTAGACTGTAATAAGGTCACCCTCTATTCTGTAGACTGTAATATTGTTACCCTCTAGTCTGTAGACTGTAATAAGGTCACCCTCTATTCTGTAGGCTGTAATATTGTTACCCTCTAGCCTGTACACTGTAATAAGGTCACCCTCTATTTTGTAGACTAATATTGTCACCTTCTAGCCTGTACACTGTAATAAAGTCAGTGTCACCCTCTATTATGTAGACTGTAATAAGGTCACCCTCTATTCTGTACACTGTCATAAGGTCACCCTCTATTCTGTAGACTGTAATATTGTCACCCTCTAGCATGTACACTGCAATAAGGTCAGTGACAACCTCTATTATGTAGACTGTAATAAGGTCACCCTCTATTATGTAGACTGTAAAAATGTCACCCTCTATTCTGTAGACTGTAATATTGTCACCCTCTAGTCTGTAGACTGTAATAAGGTCACCTTCTATTCTGTAGACTAATATTGTCACCCTCTAGCATGTAAACTGTAATAAGGTCAGTGTCAACCTCTATTCTGTAGACTGTAATAAGGTCACCCTCTATTCTGTAGACTGTTATATTGTCACCCTCTAGTCTGTAGACTGTAATATTGTCACCCTCTAGCCTGTAGACTGTAATATTGTCACCCTCTAACTATATATATTATAAGCCTGTAGACTTTAATAGTGTCACCCTCTAGCCTGAAAATGTAATATTGTCACGCTCTTGACTGTATACTGTTATATTGTCACCATCTGACCTGTAGACTGTAATATTGTCACCCTCTTGACTGTATACTGTTATATTGTCACCCTCTAGCCTGAAAATGTAATATTGTCACCATCTGACCTGTAGACTTTAATATTGTCACCATCTAACCTGTGGACTGTAATATTGTCACATTGTAATATTCACAGTCTACAGGTCAGATGGTAACAATATAACAGTTTACAGTCAAGAGGGTGACACTATTACATTTTCAGGCTTTTATTTGTAAACTATTGACCCCCATGGCTTAAAGTTGCTACCACCACCAAACGTTGGTTGAAATGTACCCTGTAGGTTAGGAGAAGTTGTTGTTAAACAGAAAAAAAAGACGACAGATACTTAAGCACCACCACTTGCACTTCATTGTTATTTTGTACTTTATGAGCTTAAATTACAGTAAGTGCCAAAATGTTCAGTTTTATAGATCGATGATTGATACAGAATTGGCAAGTACAGAACATTAAACTCATTGAACCATCATGCTTTTTCAGTATGTATTTATAGCCCAACCTATAGTGTATACTAGGTACATAAATTGCAACACATTTATGACTTCATCCTCAATATCCTGGGGTTATGATCACCTTCACTCTCTACACCCCTGGAATATGTCATAGCAAAATTGAAGGCTCGGTGTGTGCCACCTTGTTGATGAGACAAGAACACTAGTGCGATACTTTTGATGTACATCTCGCGGTCACGTAACGGTTAAAATTGACAGGCTTTGGTGTCTGTCCTTTGTAATCTTCAAAGGACATGTATCAGCCTAGCGATTGGTCAGTTTTTATTACCTGAGACCAATCAAACAGCTATCTTTGTGCCTTCAATTTTGCTATGACATATTCCAGGGGTGTAGAGAGTGAAGGTGAGCGTAACCCCTGGATATCGAGGGTCAGGGGACCTGGGCAATAAGTTTACTATTTATAGCCAAACATGACAAAATTTTATAGATGTTTAGGAGATAATTCTTTTCCTGGAGGGACTACTGTTATATTTAGCAGCAAATTGAAATGCATGATTTAGTGGTAACAAATTTTCTAAACATCTTCAATTTATAGTGTAACATATGAAGCAAAAACATCTGAAGGAAATTATGAGTGTATTTTGCATTTAAAAAGGCATGCAACAATGCACATGATCCTAACATGTTAGATAATACATAGAATACGCTGAAGACTGCATATTATTTGACAAGTGAAGTAAATAGTCTACAAGTACTATATGTAGTACATCAGTTTTGAGGATAAATTATTTACAAAATTACACTGTTATATACATTACTACAATTCCAGTAAATATATAACAGTGCTGAATTGGTCGGGTTTCTTTTGTACAGAACTAACTGACTTTTTCATTTCAAATCATATACATTTGTATACGTATCTATCAATATATAAAATCAAAGGTCACAGAGCTTACACCAGTTGTGGCTTTCTGGGGTGATCAGTGGGGCACTTCACTTCTTCTCTGTATATAAATTTAGAAGAAACCACTTATTTGCTTGGACTGTCATGATGACCAGGCATTAATTACATGTATAGTCTCAGTGGTCTATAGAAGTACAGGGTTGAATGGACGTGGTCTATAGATCTAGAAGTACAGGGTTGAATGTACCCTTGTAGAGCAACAACTTACCAATGGAGTTGACATCAGGCATTTGGAAATCATGGATCTGTATACCAATCACCTGCAATTATAGCAAACATATGTACATATTGTCTTTATATCTCCATACATTCCTAAATTATCAATTATAAAAATGTACACCCTTTATATATATTAATCAATAGCCCACAAGATGAATAAAAGTACAAACTCGAAAGTGTGGGCTTAACCCTTTGACCACTGTAGACCATAATGGACTTGTCCAAATCAATGCATGGTATTAATTGTCGACGAATATAAAGTTACATAGGAGTGAAAGGGTTAAAGTCATTTGGGCTAAAAGCCATTAATATGTGAAAAAATATTATATAACAGTATCTATAAAAGATAGGGTCACAGTAACATAAAATAATAGAGTGAAAATGTATTTACAAATCAAATCAAATACTTCAGTTTCAAAGATGATTTTGATATTACACAGTTATATTGGTTTACCTCTAGGTTGTACTCTAAAATGCCTTTCAACACTTTCTTCAAGTTGCTGACCTGTAAAAGATTAAAATCAGTATATTTAGATGATTGTCATTAATTTATTATCATGGCAGTAAGTATCTATACATCATGTACATTCCTATTTGAACAAAATTAGTAATGTTGAAATTAAGAATACTCCTATCAAATAGTTCATCATCAATTGTTTTTATCTATAGCTGTACTGTGATCAGTAACATGTACAAACCTTCAACCTCCAGTTAGTGACATCATCTGTCTTTATCTATAGCTGTACTGTAAACAGTAACATATACAAACCTTCAACCTCCAGTTAGTGACATCATCTGTCTTTATCTATAGCTGTACTGTAAACAGTAACATATACAAACCTTCAACCTCCATCCCAGTTAGTGACATCATCTGTCTTTATCTATAGCTGTACTGTAAACAGTAACATATACAAACCTTCAACCTCCAGCCCAGTTAGTGACATCATCTGTCTTTATCTATAGCTGTACTGTAAACAGTAACATATACAAACCTTCAACCTCCAGTTAGTGACATCATCTGTCTTTATCTATAGCTGTACTGTAAACAGTAACATATACAAACCTTCAACCTCCACCCCAGTTAGTGACATCATCTGTCTTTATCTATAGCTGTACTGTAAACAGTAACATATACAAACCTTCAACCTCCAGTTAGTGACATCATCTGTCTTTATCTATAGCTGTACTGTAAACAGTAACATATACAAACCTTCAACCTCCACCCCAGTTAGTGACATCATCTGTCTTTATCTATAGCTGTACTGTAAACAGTAACATATACAAACCTTCAACCTCCAGTTAGTGACATCATCTGTCTTTATCTATAGCTGTACTGTAAACAGTAACATATACAAACCTTCAACCTCCACCCCAGTTAGTGACATCATCTGTCTTTATCTATAGCTGTACTGTAAACAGTAACATATACAAACCTTCAACCTCCAGTTAGTGACATCATCTGTCTTTATCTATAGCTGTACTGTAAACAGTAACATATACAAACCTTCAACCTCCACCCCAGTTAGTGACATCATCTGTCTTTATCTATAGCTGTACTGTAAACAGTAACATATACAAACCTTCAACCTCCAGTTAGTGACATCATCTGTCTTTATCTATAGCTGTACTGTAAACAGTAACATATACAAACCTTCAACCTCCACCCCAGTTAGTGACATCATCTGTCTTTATCTATAGCTGTACTGTAAACAGTAACATATACAAACCTTCAACCTCCAGTTAGTGACATCATCTGTCTTTATCTATAGCTGTACTGTAAACAGTAACATATACAAACCTTCAACCTCCACCCCAGTTAGTGACATCATCTGTCTTTATCTATAGCTGTACTGTAAACAGTAACATATACAAACCTTCAACCTCCAGTTAGTGACATCATCTGTCTTTATCTATAGCTGTACTGTAAACAGTAACATATACAAACCTTCAAACCCCAGTTAGTGACATCATCTGTCTTTATCTATAGCTGTACTGTAAACAGTAACATATACAAACCTTCAACCTCCAGTTAGTGACATCATCTGTCTTTATCTATAGCTGTACTGTAAACAGTAACATATACAAACCTTCAACCTCCACCCCAGTTAGTGACATCATCTGTCTTTATCTATAGCTGTACTGTAAACAGTAACATATACAAACCTTCAACCTCCAGTTAGTGACATCATCTGTCTTTATCTATAGCTGTACTGTAAACAGTAACATATACAAACCTTCAACCTCCAGTTAGTGACATCATCTGTCTTTATCTATAGCTGTACTGTAAACAGTAACATATACAAACCTTCAACCTCCAGTTAGTGACATCATCTGTCTTTATCTATAGCTGTACTGTAAACAGTAACATATATACAAACCTTCAACCTCCAGTTAGTGACATCATCTGTCTTTATCTTAGACATCCATGCTTCATTGAAGAAACTAGGTGCTCTGAAAGGAATTATAATTGATACCATTATATGACATGGTCTGTAATTATATAATTTACCATACTGTAACATAAAAAGTAATGATGATAATCCTTATTAAGCAATAGGCATAAATGCCTTTGTGCAGCATAACCAACATATATACATGATTGAATGGTAACTTTTACAAATGGTACATTTTCAGCTCATGGCCATTGTACATGATGTGACGTAGCCAATTAAGCATTTACATATATCAAAATAATATAGGTATCCACATGTACAGCGTCGGGTACAGCGACACATGTAATCTATAAGTTGAGGTCACAATAACATTGATGTATGGATCCACCTGCACTGCATTATAATGTTTATCATAAACCCGAGTTCCACTCACCAAAAGACATATAAAGTTGAAAAATATGAAGAGGCAGAGGAGTGGCCACCCCTACGACAACAAACACAGTGAGCTATTTCAAAAGTACCTTTTACCTTGCCAGATTACAACCTTAAGAAAACTCATCTCCGGTCCACTCGGAAGATACCAACATGAAAGACACAACGGATACCAATCTCGCCATTCGAGTGTCTGAGAAAAATGTCCCACATTACCGAGCCTGCAGGAAACTTACCATCAAGTTAGCCAGGACACAACACCATCTTGATTACCTATCACAATGCCTGCCCTACTCAAAGATACAGCACCTAAAACCAGACTACAGTTGATTCCACTTGTACTGGACAGAAATGACCACTACCTGTAGGTACACTGGACAGAAATGACCACTACCTGTAGGTACACTGGACAGAAATGACCACTACCTGTACGTACACACAGATTGAGAACCTGTAACTTGAACAAACTACAATGGCACTACCAAATATTCCTGTCCAAGTATTTATATTTCACCATCCCCAGCCGACCGGCCTACACCACACTGTATGACCATCCCCACATGGAACTTAAAAAACAATGGCTTAACATGCCTACAAGGAAGTAAAAGTATGAGAACACTTTAATTGACTTTATTGATACATGATTTATGTGTAATTTTATAAGAAATATCTATTGTCCTTTGGGTATACATTGTATTTAATTGAAGAACAAAACAAGCCAGTCTTGCTTTTTACCATTGTTTATTGTAGTCACAATTTCTCTCCAAAACTTGTTTATATCATGTGATCTAAATAACAATATCATGATGTCATTATATTGTGAATCGTAATTTGCACCTTAGCTCTACATTGCCACTGTAAAATTGTTCTGATGACCAGATAAAACCTTCTGATTCACGGAATCCCTGGTGTTGATGCTCTGACTCTTAACCACTTGTTAAAAGACATATCAAATTCTGTCAATGTCAACATTTTTGAATACAGAGGGCCTTAACTCTGCTTAAAAATGCAATCATGACCGACGTAGACTAGAACAACCCACCAAGTGATAGAAGGTCAAAACATTAATGTTTCGTTTAGAGCAATGGCTATTTATCATGTTTATATAACTCTAGTTGTAGTTAATTTTCAAATTTTCATATGCAAACAAGCTTTAGCGAGTTAAACTTGATAAAAAAAAGCCATGAGTACATTGTACGTTGTAGAACTTAATTGTGTCTGTCACAATTTGTATGATAATGTTGAGTGGTAAACATTGTTATTTTATAGACGAGTCAATCAGACTGCTTAAGAATTTGTTAGAGGTAATAATTTTTAAGCATTTTTTAAAACTCCAGCATTCATGACACTATGCATATAATATCAAGGACAAGTGTACATTTTCAAGGAGCACACAGTCAAAATTTGCATAACTATCACAATTAGTATTTCAACATTTTAACTACCTCCAGTCTGTCATTAATGGATCCCCCCCGGATAACCTTGAGTTAATAAAAGGGGCAAAGCGACAGGAAAAAACATTAAAACGATCAGCTTCATGCATACAGTACATGTATTATAAAACCAAAACATATTTCAACTTTCTATTTAAACTAATTAAATGTATAACATGTAATGATGTATTCAGAAAAATGCTTTTTTGTCATATATTTGTCAAATAATTATATAAGCATATGGCTGACTTTAGATCTTCTTTGTGTGTCCTCAGTTCATAAAAAGTACATCAGAAATATCTATACATTTGTAAATGTTTGCCTTTTAACTTGTTTACAAATCTATGTCCCGTATAATACTTACATTTGATGTAGAACCTGTGCCATAGCGACACCATCACTTAGATCGTCTGTAGATTGACAAGGACCACTGATTCCAAATGTCCGCATCTACAATGTTAATCACAAGCATTCAGAATGAAGGTTTTTAATAAGTCACAGAAATATTACTAACATTTCAGGTGGAAACTTACCTTCTATAGTACCACAAGAAAGAATTTCTATTTGATTTGTCTGAAAAAAGCCTGTTTGATCTGTAAGAACTAGACTAAATAAGTATTATGCATGTCTATGTTTAAGATTCAATTTGAACTATTAAACATATATATATATTATTAACTGCTTTAAAATATCTGTATTTTTTGTCAAAAATAACTTATAATGCTACAAAAATATAACACAAACAATATTAATCGTGCTGCTCTTAAACACACTTTTTGACTGCAATACTTGAATCTTTTTGATGTGATACAGTTATTATGTATAACCTGATCTAAAACTTCCCTATTTTCAAACTAGTATACATATATAGCTACATACTGTACACAGACAGTGAACTTTAGATTAAATATTTTTTGGATTTTTTTCTTCTTCTAACAAATCAATTAAAAAGTGAAATAACATCATATCAAGAAAAAAGTTATGATACTTACATGTATATACCCCAGTAATGTAATTGAGTCCTTAAGATTTTACCAGTTTTATCAATAAATAATATAATTTGCTTTTGCACTTGTAACAAAACCTTTTATGTGTTGAGATATAACATATGCATCTTGTCAGTAAAGGGTACATAGATGTACAATGTAGTTTCACAACGACTTGACATTTATGTAATTTCTATTTAACAGTTAAATATAGAACATTTTGGAATGACCAATAATTTGTCATGTCAGTAAATTTCTCCAACATGATTACATTATATAATGCCATATATCTTAACTTATCATAGTCACAGTCCACTACGTACCATTTTAATTTCATACCTGGTAGATCTAGACAGCAGGCATATCAGAATTTGTTATCGATTAGTAGACCTTCCAATTTCAGATACCGTAAAAACCCATGTAATTTGTGCACTTTTTTTTCAGAAATTTAATAGCCAAAGTGGGGGGTGCGTAAAATACACAGTTATAAGAAATTTCAAGTTTTTTCAGGAAAAGATCGACGATTCTGGTAGACCGCCATCTTGGATTATCTCCCTTGGTACACAGAGCTCTTAAGACAAATTATATATCTGAATACGTCGATAAATAGATTATATCATGCTTATGATGGAGGTATGAGTGTCCAGGGAGTGTCCAGGTAGGTTTTCGCGCACCCAGAAATTCGTTAAGTTTCTCTTATTTTTATTTGTCTTCTGATAAATAAATCATATTCAATTACCTACTTATGAGCAAATTTTAGCTTGATCGTAATAGTGCAAAGTACTGAAATACGTCGATAAAAATGTGCAAGCTCTGGCACTATATGCATTGAAAGGGAAGTAGCTTATACAGACTTACCTGTAGAACTCTAAGCAATTTAAAATACATTATAAGAATGCTACCAGGCTCTTTGATCAATTTTATTTATTAATTTATATTTATTACAAGTGTGGTTGTTTAATAAATAATTGCCACGAAAGTTATTCTAAATGTTCCTAATCAATAGTAAATTTTTTTCAATTTTTGTATTTATTATTTCCGTCTCTAATTAAAATACTTTTCAAGTTATATACATAGTCAGTTTTATTTAATAAGTTGACTTTTCATCATTAAATTGTAACAAATGTTATAGGTTAATATTTGCATCAATATAGTTAAATTTAAAAGAACAAGTATTATGTATTTATTGTTTATTGTATGTTTATATATTACTTAACTGTAGGAAGGTATTTGATAATTCATTGATCAAGCTTTAAGTACATATCATAAAATGTAATTAATAATGAAAGATTTTTTATATTTGAAAAACTGAAGAAATAAATCCTGAAATTTATGCCTAAAACTTAACTGGTAAAACCACGGACTTAGATAGCTCTAATCTAATTCCGTGATAAAACGAAGCGTAATATTTTTAATTAAAATGTTATAACGTATACAACTGCAAAATGTCTGTTTTTTTACAATGGCTGCGTACTGTGTTTTTACCATGTCCAGTACAACTGCTACAACAGTATTGTCTGTGTAGTCATACAGGTAAGTCTACTTGTTATGTACAGGTAATACTCAGATTTTATGGTTCTGTTCACCAAAAATCCCCTTACTTGGAATTGAAGATTCTGGGCGGAGTACAGGGGTTCAAGCAAATGTATATAGTGCCATTATTTTCTTTTGTGGCGGATATTTGTAAAGTTACCATGGTAGGATCCATGTTCGAATACTCCTGCTGGTCTGAACTGCCTTTTTTCTGACTGCTTTCTTACATAGATATATCGGGCATGAATAAGCTTCATCATCATGGTAATACAAACATTTTATTCTGTCTTTTCTGCCAATTATATCAATCTGGGCTAATTGGCGTAACTTTGTAAACTGATAAGTAGAAGGTTGGCATGAACTAAGAGTTAGGTTTTTACCATATTATGTATGAAGCACGCGATCCTTAGCTTTTCTCCTTCAATGCTGCACTATTACTTACTCACTTTTGATTTATTTAGTGCCAAGTCAGAACTTGAGGCGTGATTTGACAGCTCACAGGATATCCAATTTCCTTATATCCAAATTTACTTTACTCAACTATGATGGATGAGCATATGTATGCAAATCAAACGATAAATCCTTTCACTTTCACTTACCCATGTTATAAGACTAGCACAGACTTCGTCTCGATCCATGGTCAACACAATATTTTATCTGACAAACTCCATAAAATCAACAAAAATGGCCAACCACGAACAAGGGGGATAATTCTTGATTTATTTCAACTTCCGGTTGCTGTCAAGTCAACTTCCGTTTTACTTTTCCTTTGACTGTTTGGTAGTTAGGATTCAGCTTTGGCAAATGTAAGACTTGATGCCATGTCTTTCGTATGATCCTTATGTTTTTAAGACAGCAAATATTTGTACATAACATAATCTATTCTGCAGCAGAGCGGTGTTTTACAGCACATGCGATTCTGTTACAAACACTGAAACAGACAACACACGTCAACAGGACCAATGTACGTGTGTTAGAAGTAGATCTGGGGCCGTATTCATGAAACCGTTCTCATGCTCAACTATGGATTTTGTGCTCAAGACTATTTTTGTTTTGTTTATAAATTATCAGTACAATTTTATGTTGTCACTGATTCGGGAAAAAATGGAGAGACTAGCCTAATTAAGCCAAATACTGTTTTCAATGTATAGATTTGACGTCTTGATCGTTTGCCATGATTTAAGTGAGTTACAAGAAAGTTAGTTTGAGCACAAAATCCATGCTTGAGCATGAGATCAGTTTCATGAATACTGGCCCCTTTAATTTTCAAAAAAGAATAATTTGAAAAAAATTGCATAGCTTAGTCTTTTGAAGAAAATTGGAATATGCTTAAGGGTTTTCCATAAATGACTTGCATACCTAAATCTGCCAACATTAATATAGAAAGCAATGGTTTCATTCAAAGATGGTTTCTACTTGAAGTTAGTGCATGTAAGTAGTGCTGCATTCTCAGTGGTAACTACTAAAATAATTTATAAAAAAAATGTAGCATGGTAGATATTGCTGAAAAGAAGAATTGTCCATTTTAAATTTGGAGCTATACATACAGTTTATTGTGCGGCATCGTTCATTCTCACTTCTCATGCGCCAATACATAAACAGTAAAAGTGGAAAATGAACTTTGCATTGCAAATATTTTGTTATAATCTTTTCTCAAAAGAGTAACATATGTAGGATAATAAACCGAAAGGGTTCTGTTTACTATTCACCAGTTTTGAAAACAAAAATGTCCATTCCCAACAGACCATTGTCAGTAAAACAGATACGTGATCCAGTACTTCTTTGAAACAAAATGTTTTTCTTCTTAAATGTTTTACCATATTTGCGAATCCAAGATGGACTGTGTCATAAAAACAGACATTTCTGCAACAAATGCTAACACATCACGTTTTTCTGATCGTATATGAAAATAGGCATTTGGTCTCGAACGGAAATCATTCAAAACCAATGTATTCAGAAACAATATTTATTTCATTCTTTGAACTTCAAACTTTTGAACACTTTTCATGGGTTAAGTTTTAGAAAAGTATTTTTACATCAACTAATGCATATCTACAGAACAAACATTCGTTCTTCAGCAACACAACAGAGATACTACCTCACCCATGTCTCTTTAAAGTTGAGTATCATATTGTAACGTATATGTTACCTTGCCAGCCAAATTTTACAGTACATGTATCTTCAATCGAAATGGTATGTTATTTGTACTTATTTTGTACTAATTTTTTTTTGCCAGAAAGAGTGACGCGACAACGATTATTCGAGTATATTGGCATGTTCATGTACACTTTATGAAAAATTTACCGTATATTTTCATTAAATTTTTTGTTTGTTTTTGGAAAACATATCAATGTTGAAACAGTGAACTATAGTTTTGACGTATAGGTTATATTATAGGTGGTAAAAGGATCATGCGACACAATTTTCGGTTAATGGCGCAAATTGATAAGTGAGAATGGGCGGTATATAAACAGCTTATAAATAAAATAGATTGGACACTCAAATTAGACACAGGCATGTACAACTTCTAACTAAGCTGAAGGAAAATTCTTTCCATTTTACAGGGATAAACCATGTACAGCTTTGTCCATATATTTATAAAAAGAAAAAATATCAAGTAAAAGGACTTTGCATTTAATAATCATTTGGAAGTTGAATACTTCAGATTGAATATTAACAGAATAACAGTAAGTTATGTATAGAGGTTATATATCACCTTGGTAAAATCTTGGCTAGGGAGAATATCTTTTAGCTTATTTGGTCAATCTAAGTCATCCCATATGGGATATTATTTACATGCCAGAAATACATTTGAACAACTTTAAATTTTAAAATAAGCAACAATACATCAATCTTTTTACTTTTATTTTTACTTAAAAAAGCTGCCTACCAAAATCTAAAATTGACCTCTGTTTGACAAAATAATAACATAGTATGCTATTAGTATTAATGAGCTGTTTTATACAACAAGTTGATTTAATTGAGCAAAAAGCAAGATGTAAGATGTAGGAAATTCATGCTGATTACAAAAATAAAAAAGATAATGCAGATAATTCACGAGTCTTCATCAAAGTTTACTATACATGTAGTGCACTTATTTATAAATATTCTATAAGGAGTTGATCATGATTATTGTAATTTCTTTTGTAATTTCAGAGGACAGAGCATGTGATCGAAGCAAACATGATGTTGGATGAGGAAGAATCCATGTCTGTTCATGAAAATGATTTGCCATTGATGTCCAATGTGAGTGATATCCTTGTTCACCATTACATTCTTAATCTCAAATGTCACTTGGAAGATAGGAAAATTAGTGGATCTGTTGTGATTTGCTGTAAACCAACTGAAAGTGATAAAAGTCCAAGTTGTGATCACCCCAATGCAGACAGAAAAGAGAGACTTACTTGTCAAACCAAAACAAGCAACGTAACCAACAGTCAGGGTCAGCTAGAAACTGCTTCTAGGTCACTGACAGACTCAAAAGTCCCGGCTCAATCTTACATACATTCCTGTGATGAGAAACAAGATAGTTTGAGTACAAACACAGTTACCTCTCCTTTACCAGCACCCTTTGTTTCGGACACTGATGATTGTTTTTTGAATAAAAATCTGGTGGTGACGTCCAAAGAGTGTGCTGATGAAGATCTATCTGACTTCCAAATTTTTCAGAATTCTGTTGGGTCACAGAATTCAGTAAAAGAAAAAGTGGTATTCGACAGAAAGAGAAAGTCTGATCCTTCAGATAGATTCGAGGATGGCATGTTGACAAAAAAAGTTCATGCGAAGGGCGAGACACTACATCCAGATCACATAATTGTAGACAGATATCTGTCATACAGATCAAAATCAACAGACTTCAATGAAAAACCATGTAATGAAGCATTGTTGTTGAAACAAAATGGATCACCTTCAAGAAATATTTATCCTGAAGTGTCTTCTGGTGAAATTGTTGGTACAGAGTTTCAGATGATCTTGGACTGTTGTGATATCAATATCTTGAATGTTCAGGATTTAACTGAGTGTGAGGAAGACCTTGAACAGATTACTGATGACCCAATCAACAAAATTCAAAGACTTGGAAACGATGGTAATGTAAATACAAATCTTTTGAAGTTCACTGTTGAAAAGCATTGCATTAGAATTCATAAGCCAGGCTGTTCAAATATTAAAGACTTCCCACGAATGTTGAAGATCTCATTTCTGACTAAACCTGAAGGTCAGTCACTGAAGTGGACAGGAGATCAAGAGGGCAAGTAAGTGTTAATTACAATAACTTTATAATGAACTATTCAAACCTTTAAATTGGAAGAGTTAGAATGTTTCTTCAGGGGTGGGTGAGTTAATGTTTAGCTTATTTCACATGAAGTGCCTTTGAGCTTTTGTTGTGGCACATCATCCATTTCTCCATAAACAGTATAACATGATGATTTTTAGCTCACCTGCTCAAAGGGCAAGTGAGCTTATGCCATGGTGCAGCGTTCTTCCTCCGTCCATCCGTCCATCAACTTTTCCTTTAAAACGCTACTAGTCCTGAACTGCTTAGTGAATTTTAACTAAATTTGGTCTGGAGCATCCTTGGGCCAAGGGCTCTCAATTTGTATAAAACGGTGGGTCTGGCCCCCTGGGGGCAGAAGAACGGGCCCAATAAGGCAAAACCTTGAAAATCCTTTTTTTTAACTATAGGGATTAAGGGATTTTATCCTAATTAAGCCTGGAGCATCCTTGGGCCATTCCAAGGGGACTCTTTATCCTAATTTAGTCATGAGCATCCTTGGCATCGCTGGGTATGACCTTCTTTGGGACCTGAGGGATGGGGCCCAATAGTGGTAAATTCTTTAAAATTCTTCTTCTTCTGTAGGAATGACAAGGGATTTTCCATATTTGGTCTAAAGCATCCTTGGGTGAAGGGGACTTAATTTTGTATAAACGGTTGGTCTGACCCCCCTAGGGGCAGGGGTTATTAGGCCTAATAGAGCAAACATAGCAAGTTCTTCAAAATTTTCCTACTTCTGTAGGAATGACAGAATTTTGTTCAAATTTGGTATGAAGCACCCTTGGGTATAGTCCGAATTATTCTGACGTTTATCGTCTTTTTTCATATCGGTCCGTCGTCGATTAACGTCAGAACTCCGGCCCTCTATAATATGCGGGAAATATGCGACCCGCGCCTGGAGCGCACTTCAAACTGATATTTTAGGAACAAATCGTCACTTTCACACACATGTCGCACATGGATCGAAAGATCTGTTCTTTATGCACAAGATGAACATACATAACATGCCTCAAACAACTAATACAATCAATAAAAACATATTTTTTCAAACTTACTCTGGTTTACTCTAGTTTTTTGATAGCCCCGCCTTCCAATGCCACGTGACTAAAATCTCGCTGGCCTACATTGGGAAATACCTTCGGTAACGCGAGATTTCGTCAAGTCTTGTGATATTTCTCATGGCCTAATTTCCATAAAAAACATGGGTTGGTATAGAAAACGTTGGAAAATTCTTTTCGTAATGATCTTTGAAACATGTTATTGATACCACCTAGTGCATAAAGAATAGATCTTTCGATCCATGTGCGACTAGTGTGTGAAAGTGATGATTTGTTTCTAAAATATCAGTTTGAAGTGCGCTCCGGGCGCGGGTCGCATATTTCCCGCATATTATAGAGGGCCGGAGTTCTGACGTTAATCGATGACAGACCGATATGAAAAAAGTCGATAAATGTCAGAATAATTCGGACTACCTTGGGTAAAAGGGAACCATTTTTAGCTCACCTAGCCCATGGTGTGGCATCCGCACTGCAGTGTATCAGTAAAATTGGGTGTAGCTCTTCTGTAATCTTCAAAGTAAGGTGATTGGTCTAGCAGTTGGTAAAAAAAATCATGACATAATTCAGAGGTACAGAAAAGATTTTGGTACCAAGAACAGAACCCTTTGGTTTCAAAGGTTGAGCAGATATCTATTGATATTGGTCATACTGATAACAGTTCCATTTGTTAGCTCACCTGGCCCGGCGTCAACTTTTTACTTTAAACAACTTCTTCTGAATAACCATGAGGCCCAGGGTGATGATATTTGGTCAGTAGTATTTTGGGATAACGAGCTACCAAGTTTGTTCAAATGAATGACCCTTATTCAAGGTCACAGAGGTCAATTGTCTTAAAATCCTTTAAACAACTTCTTCTGAATAACCAAAAGGTCTAGGTTGATGATCATGCTAGGATAAAGGGTTACAGGTTTGTTTAAATAACTGACCTTCGCCCATATTCAAGGTCACAGGGGTCAAATATGTTGATCTTTAAACAACTTCTCCTGAATAACCAAAAGGTCCAGGGTGATGATATTTGGCCAGTAGCATTCTGGGATAAAGAGCTACCAAGTTTGTTCAAATGAATGACCCTTGCCCATTTTAAAGGTCACAGTGGTCAAATATGTTAAAATCTTTAAACAACTTCTTCTGAATAACCAGAAGGCCCAGGGTAATGCTATTTGGCCAATAACATGTTGGGATGAAGCACTACTAAGTTTGTTCAGATGAATGACCTTTTCCCATATTCAAGGTCACAGGGATCAATTGTCTTAAAAACCTTCAAACAACTTCTTTTGTATAACCAAAAGGTCCAGGGTAATATCTAGTCAGAAGGATGTTTGGATGAAGGGCTACCAAGTTTGTTGAAATGAATGACATGTGCCCATATTCAAGGTCAGAGGGGACAAATTTGTTGAAATCTTTCAACTACTTCCTATGAATATCCAAAAGGTCCAGGGTGATGATATTTGGCCAGAAGGATGTTGGGATGAAGGGCTACCAAGTTTGTTCAAATAAATGACCTTCCCCCATATTCAAGGTCACAGGAGCCAATTGCAATATTTAAACAACTTCTTCTGAATAACTGAAGCATCAAGGCTGTCGATTGCTTGTTCATGTGAATGACCTTGACACACTTTCAAGGTCACTTTTTGTTCATAGTTTAAAAGTCATCTTCTTAATAAGCAAAAGGTATAGGCTGGTGATATTTGGCAAGTTGCATTCTAGGATGAAGGGCTATAAAGTTTGTTCAACTTAATGTCCACGTTTGACTTTCAAGGTCACAGTGGTCAAATGTGTTTAATCGTTTGACAGGTTCTTCTGAATGACTTTAAGTCAAGACACTGATATTTTGCCTGTAGCTTTATATTAGTCCATTTTTAAGATTACAATTGTGAGATTAATACCAGGTGAGCGATGCAGGCCCATTGGACCTCTTGTTTTATAAACGGTTGGTCTGATCCCTCTGGGGGCCTAGAGGCAGGGCCAAATAGGGGTATATAGGAATAGCTTTAATAT
Organism: Mizuhopecten yessoensis; assembly: GCF_002113885.1. NCBI lineage: Eukaryota > Metazoa > Mollusca > Bivalvia > Pectinida > Pectinidae > Mizuhopecten > Mizuhopecten yessoensis. The sequence goes on from NW_018405476.1 coordinate 513,662, forward strand.
CCTTCTTTTTCCGTTGAATTGGCTATGTTTCCCTATTGGGCCCCGCCCTCTGCCCCCAGGGGGTCAGACAAACACTTTATAGAAAATTACTAACCATGTAGTACATGTACACTAGCTATTTCAACTTCAATTTTGCTAACATTTCCAGGTTAGCAATACAGGCCCTCTGGGGCTATTGTTCTTGAATCAATTCCTTCTTAGAAACCACAATGCATACTTCAACAGGTTATCATATTTCTATAAGTCAGTTGCTTGGACTAGTAGGGCTATCAAGTTTGTTCTAGATCATAGGGGTCAAATAGGTTAAATTCTTAAAACAAGTTCTTCTAATAAACTTAATGAAGACTTATAGATATAGCTTCAGTGATTCTTTAGAATGAATTAAGAGTTGTATAAAGGCCTGTTCCCCCCAAGAAATGTTTTGCTGTTTTTTCCCAAATTTGATGCAAAAATCAATGTATTTTCCCGAATTCATGCTGTTTGTGTGTGACATTTTCTGAAAGTCACAGGTCCCCGTTGAAGATCTGCAGGAAGAAGGTAGAAAAATTACAGAGAGTTATAACTTACATGACATTTGGCTTGAGGCTTACCGTGTAAAGCGCTTTCAGGTTTCTTTAAATTAAGATAACCTCGATGTACTTTCAAAGTGATAGAGGTAAAATATGTTAAAAATCTCCAAAGAACTTTCAGATGAACCATAATGCCTAGAAAAAATATCTGTAGTTTGATGATGTGAAAGGCTATTTAGTATGTTCATTCAGATAACCTGAACAAACATTCAAGGTCATTGTTAAAAGGTCAAAAGTGTTACAGTATTTAAATGATTTGCTCAATCTTAACCTGATAATTGTAATTTTGGAATAATTTGCTTTTCAGGCCATGTGTGTATACTCATGGAAACTGGATAAACAATAGGTCACTCTTCCCTAGCCAGGATGTCCCAGTATCCATGGCAACCTGGCAAGCTGTTGTATCAGTGGAAGAGTCTGTTACCGTGGTGATGAGTGGAGACAGGGAACCAGTACCCAGTACCACTAAAGATGGTAAGTCCAGTGGTAGGTGTTACTGACATACTTCAGATTTCTGATTTCTGTGTTTTACTATAATGTTAATTAGTTGTTGCCTGTTAGGAATGGCATTAAGTCATATAGTGAATATGAACTGTTGACTGAATTTGACTAAATTCAACATTATTGAGTGTATATATTTTGCTTTGCGTTATAATTTCATATTTGCTTCAAAAAAATTGGAACCAATTAATTTGTGGAACTATGTGTTTCTTTATAAGATAAATAGCTCATTAATATATAAGGGTGTTCTGATGCGATATCTTTGTAGGCTGGACCCACTTTTACTTTCACACACAAATGGCTATGCCATCCTCCACCATATCTTTGGCCATCGGACATTGGCAGGTCACCTCCCTTATAAACTGTGACAGGTAAACATATATATGTATATTTGTTTGAGCAATTTATTGCTTTTGAAAGTACTTTGTCCATGTAATTAGGTTAGTTTCAGCAGTATATCTTAATCAATAATCAAACATGTACGTGTATTACATGATTTCAGAGGAAGAGGAAAGCTGGCTTAGATCTTAATTCCTCTCCAAAGTAATTGTTCCCAGTAATTCCCCTTACACTCTGGAACTCTCCTGACTCATAAAAACCTATTTACTTATTGATGTTATTATTTCATGAATCTGTTTCTCTATAAAGCAATCATTCTGAACTTGTGGTGAAGAAAACGATACCTTGTCGACTGTTCTGTGCGGAGAGCCTCATGCCTGCAGCTAGAACAGAGATTGGTCAGTACATCGGGAGTTGCCTTAGGGCAGCGTATGACACACTAGGGCCACACCCGTTTCAGAGACTGGACATTGTGATAGTACCCTCATCATTTGACAGTCTCGGCATGGCAAGGTTGGCTTACATTGATATGTAATTGCTGTCATGTAATATGTAATTAACCGTCCATGACATAATTAATTATCATTTTTAGATATTATGCCATGGCGCAGCTTCCGTCGTCCGTCGTCCATCGTCCGGCATCCGTTGTCCGTTTTCCATCATCTGTTCGTCCATCAACTTTTCCTTTAAAACGCTACTTTTCCTGAAATGATGAATGTGGACCCCCTGGGGGCAGAGGGACAGGGCCCAATAGGGGAAATTGAGGTAAAACCTTTTAAATTCTTTTTCTACGGCAGGGATTAAGGGGTTTTATCCCTTAATTTTATATAAAGGGCAGGTGTGGCCCCCCTGGGGGCAGAAGGGTGGGGCCCAATAGGGGAAAATAGAGGTAAACCTTTAAAATCCTTCTTCTACCATAGGGATTAAGGGATTTCACCAGATTTTGTCTGGAGCATCCTTCGGTCAAGGGGACTCAATTTTGTATAAACGATGAGTGTGGCCCCTCTGGGAGCAGAGGAGAGCCACATAGGAGAAATTGAGGTAAAACATTTAAAATCCTTCTTCTACCATAGGAATTAAGGGATACTATCCTAATTTGGTCTGGGGCATCCTTGAGCCAAGGGCACTCAATTTTGTATAAATGGTGGGTGTGGCCCCCTTGGCGGCAGACGGGTGGGGCCGAATAGGGGAAATAGAGGTAAACCTTTAAAATCCTTCTTCTACCATAGGGATTAAGGGATTTCATCCCAATTTAGTCTGGAACATTCTTGGGCCAGGGAGACTTATTTTTGTATAAATAGTGGGTGTGGCCCCCTGGGGGCAGTCTCAGGAGTGGGCCCCAATAGGGGGAAATAGAGGGATAACCTTTAAAATCCTTCTTTTACAATAGGAGTTAAGGGATTTTATCCTAATTTGGTCTGGAGCATCCTTGGGCTAAGGGGACTGAATTTTGTATGAACAGTGGGTTTAATTTGGACCCCCTGTTTGCAGAATTGCGAGGCCCAATAGGGGAAAAAGAGGTAAAAACCTTTGGAATCCTTCTTCTACCATAGGAATTAAGGGATTTTATCCCAAATCAATCTGGAGCATCCTTGGGAAAAGGGGATGAAATTTTGTATAAACGAAGGATGAGACCCGTCTGGGTGCTGAATGTTGACGGGCCCAATAGGGAAATATGAGGTTTAAATCTTTAAAATCTTTCTCCTTCTGTACCATTGGAGGGATTTTATGTAATAAAAATAATTTCCCATTGTTGCTTTATTATCCAGGTGAGCGATATAGGCCCTATGGGCCTCTTGTTTAATTAAGTTATAAAAATGATTGCTTTACATATACATATATAATTTATATGTGTAAAGATTAAACAAAAATTAACAAAACAGTAAATTTTAATTAATGTAGGTGTGCCACGTGGTTATGATGTCTGACTGTTTAAGATCATAAGCCCCCCACCACTATTGTGGGTTAATAGAGGCCTACACGTGGGGCAGTCGCCAGGTACTGGCTGCAGGTTATGTTGGTTTCCTCGGGCATTCCAATTTTCCTCCATCACCAGAACCTGGCACATCCTTAAATGCCCATAGTTATTAATAGAATGTAAAACATGAACAATCCAAATAAAAGCAAACCAAATCATGCCTTATTAGCCGAAAATATGAAAAATGAAGTACAAAATCAGCAATTATTGTAGGAAGTTTATCATTAAATTTTGCTTCTTTATTTCCATTCCGTGCATTAGTATATATGTTATTTCTGTTACTGTCTGTCAGTGCAGTGGTGGATTTAAGAATTTTTGAAAATAGGGGTTCAAATTTTTTGAGGAGTGATGTGTTTGCATATACTACTTGCCCCGAAGACACTAGATCCTAATTAGGGCCCTGTATCAGTAACAAATTATACTAAGCTTCTGGGGGAGGGGGAAGTTTTTTAGGTGAGACCTGCTCTTCTTTCGTCATATTGCTTGTAGGTAATTTGATGGATTGCAATGGGCCTGTTCTGAATCAAGATGAGGGGATCATAGACTGTCACACATCTAACTGTCACACATCTAACTGACCACATCTAACTGTCACACATCTAACTGACCACATACTAACTGACCACATCTAACTGACCACATAGACTGTCACACATCTAACTGACCACATAGACTGTCACACATCTAACTGTCACACATCTAACTGACCACATCTAACTGACCACATAGACTGTCACACATCTAACTGACCAAATAGACTGTCACACATCTAACTGACCACATAGACTGTCACACATCTAACTGTCCACATAGACTGTCACACATCTAACTGACCACATAGACTGTCACACATCTAGCTGACCACATAGACTGTCACACATCTAACTGAACACATAGACTGTCACACATCTAACTGACCACATAGACTGTCACACATCTAACTGACCACATACTAACTGTCACACATCTAACTGACCACATAGACTGTCACACATCTAACTGACCACATGGACTGTCACACATCTAATTGACCACATAGACTGTCACACATCTAACTGACCACATAGACTGTCACACATCTAACTGTCCACATAGACTGTCACACATCTAACTGACCACATATTAAACAAATTGTTGCTGGGTTGATTTGTCAATTTTCTTCAGCTTCACTGGTAATCTCTACAATAGCTCACAACACTTTGAAAAATGTATATTGAGGCGAAGCCCACAAGAGAAACAAATGTTTATTTTTTTTCCGTGACCTGTTATAATTTTTTAAATGAAAAAATGACCTCTAGAATTAAACATAACCAGGAATTAATAATTGATGTTTTCCAACAATGATACAGGGTTATGTTAATCGGGATCAAGGCGCGAAATATCCTGTCAAACGTTTGAGTAATTAATCCTTACACCAAGTGGAGTTGGGCAAAATCTTTTTGAGGATGTTCAATATACAAAATGTAGATTCTCTTTTAAAATAATGATGTTCAAAATAAATCTTTAATTGCTATAAAAGAGGATAGCCCAGCCGACCTGGACCCTCCTGGATCCAGCCCTGTGGTGTGAGATGTAATATGTGTTTTATAAATTTACTTATAGTCCCAGTATGTTGTACCTGTCACAGTCTGTGCTGGTGGGAGACTTCAGCATGTGTGTCCGCATTGCCCATGAGGTCAGTCACTCTTGGTTTGGCCTAGCAATTGGTCCAAGCGACTGGACAGAAGAATGGCTAACTGAGGGTTTCTGTACTTACACAGAGGATATCATACACAACCTAGCTATGCAGGTACTGTAATGTATAAATATTATAAATCTACATACTACAATTATCTGACAATAAGCCTATGTCTGGTAAGAAACCCTTCCATATCTACCTATTGCAATTTAGTAGAAAAGCGGCCCATCCTCCAGCTTATTGCGGGATCATAACAGTATGTATATATGAAACCAAAATGTTTTCTTATCATTTATAAATTTTGACTAAAACACTTAACAAGTCATTGAAAGAAAAAAGATCTATCCTTAATTACTATTTGCATATAGGACTTTTTTTTAAAATTTTTGATGAAAGATTTGGTTGTGTTCTACAAACAGACTGTAGGGGGATGGACCGAGGAGTATGGGGACCACCATCGAGAGATAAGAGACCTCCTCAGATACAGGACACTAGTCGCTGAACTAGAGCACACAGACGAGGAGCTGCAGACACTCAGGTAATACCTGCCCTATTGTGTATAGTATATACACAGACACTCGGGTAATACCTGCCGTAGTGTGTATAGTATATACACAGATACTCTGGTAATACCTGCCCTAGTATGTATAGTATATACACAGACACTCAGGTAATACCTGCCATAGTGTGTATAGTATATACACAGACACTCAGGTAATACCTGCCGTAGTGTGTATAGTATATACACAGACACTCAGGTAATACCTGCCCTAGTGTGTATAGTATATACACAGACACTCAGGTAATACCTGCCGTAGTGTGTATAGTATATACACAGACACTCAGGTAATACCTGCCCTAGTGTGTATAGTATATACACAGACACTCAGGTAATACCTGCCGTAGTGTGTATAGTATATACACAGACACTCAGGTAATACCTGCCCTAGTGTGTATAGTATATACACAGACACTCAGGTAATACCTGCCGTAGTGTGTATAGTATATACACAGACACTCAGGTAATACCTGCCCTAGTGTGTATAGTATATACACAGACACTCAGGTAATACCTGCCGTAGTGTGTATAGTATATACACAGACACTCAGGTAATACCTGCCCTAGTGTGTATAGTATATACACAGACACTCAGGTAATACCTGCCGTAGTGTGTATAGTATATACACAGACACTCAGGTAATACCTGCCCTAGTGTGTATAGTATATACACAGACACTCGGGTAATACCTGCCCTAGTGTGTATAGTATATACACAGACACTCAGGTAATACCTGCCGTAGTGTGTATAGTATATACACAGACACTCAGGTAATACCTGCCCTAGTGTGTATAGTATATACACAGACACTCGGGTAATACCTGCCCTAGTGTGTATAGTATATACACAGACACTCAGGTAATACCTGCCGTAGTGTGTATAGTATATACACAGACACTCAGGTAATACCTGCCCTAGTGTGTATAGTATATACACAGACACTCAGGTAATACCTGCCGTAGTGTGTATAGTATATACACAGACACTCAGGTAATACCTGCCCTATTGTGTGTAGTATATACACAGACACTAAGGTTATACCTGCCCTAGTGTGTATAGTATATACACAGACACTCAGGTAATACCTGTCGTAGTGTGTATAGTATATACACAGACACTAAGGTAATACCTGCCCTAGTGTGTATAGTATATAAACAGACACTCAGGTAATACCTGCAATAGTGTGTATAGTATATACACAGACACTCGGGTAATACCTGCCCTAGTGTGTATAGTATATATACAGACACTCAGGTAATACCTGCCATAGTGTGTATAGTATATACACAGACACTCGGGTAATACCTGCCCTAGTGTGTATAGTATATACACAGACACTCGGGTAATACCTGCCCTAGTGTGTATAGTATATATACAGACACTCGGGTAATACCTGCCCTAGTGTGTATAGTATATACACAGACACTCAGGTAATACCTGCCGTAGTGTGTATAGTATATACACAGACACTCAGGTAATACCTGCCCTAGTGTGTATAGTATATACACAGACACTCAGGTAATACCTGCCGTAGTGTGTATAGTATATACACAGACACTCAGGTAATACCTGCCCTAGTGTGTATAGTATATACACAGACACTCAGGTAATACCTGCCGTAGTGTGTATAGTATATACACAGACACTCAGGTAATACCTGCCGTATTGTGTATAGTATATACACAGACACTCGGGTAATACCTGCCCTAGTGTGTATAGTATATACACAGACACTCAGGTAATACCTGCCGTAGTGTGTATAGTATATACACAGACACTCAGGTAATACCTGCCCTAGTGTGTATAGTATATACACAGACACTCAGGTAATACCTGCCATAGTGTGTATAGTATATACACAGACACTCAGGTAATACCTGCCCTAGTGTGTATAGTATATACACAGACACTCAGGTAATACCTGCCGTAGTGTGTATAGTATATACACAGACACTCGGGTAATACCTGCCCTAGTGTGTATAGTATATACACAGACACTCAGGTAATACCTGCCCTAGTGTGTATAGTATATACACAGACACTCAGGTAATACCTGCCGTAGTGTGTATAGTATATACACAGACACTCAGGTAATACCTGCCCTATTGTGTGTAGTATATACACAGACACTCAGGTAATACCTGCCATAGTGTGTATAGTATATACACAGACACTCAGGTAATACCTGCCCTAGTGTGTATAGTATATACACAGACACTCAGGTAATACCTGCCGTATTGTGTGTAGTATATACACAGACACTCGGGTAATAACTGCCCTAGTGTGTATAGTATATACACAGACACTCGGGTTATACACAGACACTCAGGTAATACCTGCCCTATTGTGTATAGTATATATACAGACACTCAGGTAATACCTGCCATAGTGTGTATAGTATATACACAGACACTCGGGTAATACCTGCCCTAGTGTGTATAGTATATACACAGACACTCAGGTAATACCTGCCGTAGTGTGTATAGTATATACACAGACACTCAGGTAATACCTGCCCTAGTGTGTATAGTATATACACAGACACTCAGGTAATACCTGCCGTAGTGTGTATAGTATATACACAGACACTCAGGTAATACCTGCCCTAGTGTGTATAGTATATACACAGACACTCAGGTAATACCTGCCGTAGTGTGTATAGTATATACACAGACACTCAGGTAATACCTGCCCTAGTGTGTATAGTATATACACAGACACTCAGGTAATACCTGCCGTAGTGTGTATAGTATATACACAGACACTCAGGTAATACCTGCCATAGTGTGTATAGTATATACACAGACACTCAGGTAATACCTGCCCTAGTGTGTATAGTATATACACAGACACTCAGGTAATACCTGCCGTAGTGTGTATAGTATATACACAGACACTCAGGTAATACCTGCCGTATTGTGTATAGTATATACACAGACACTCGGGTAATACCTGCCCTAGTGTGTATAGTATATACACAGACACTCAGGTAATACCTGCCGTATTGTGTATAGTATATACACAGACACTCGGGTAATACCTGCCCTAGTGTGTATAGTATATACACAGACACTCAGGTAATACCTGCCGTAGTGTGTATAGTATATACACAGACACTCAGGTAATACCTGCCCTAGTGTGTATAGTATATACACAGACACTCAGGTAATACCTGCCGTAGTGTGTATAGTATATACACAGACACTCAGGTAATACCTGCCCTAGTGTGTATAGTATATACACAGACACTCAGGTAATACCTGCCATAGTGTGTATAGTATATACACAGACACTCAGGTAATACCTGCCCTAGTGTGTATAGTATATACACAGACACTCAGGTAATACCTGCCGTAGTGTGTATAGTATATACACAGACACTCAGGTAATACCTGCCGTATTGTGTATAGTATATACACAGACACTCGGGTAATACCTGCCCTAGTGTGTATAGTATATACACAGACACTCAGGTAATACCTGCCCTAGTGTGTATAGTATATACACAGACACTCAGGTAATACCTGCCGTAGTGTGTATAGTATATACACAGACACTCAGGTAATACCTGCCCTAGTGTGTATAGTATATACACAGACACTCAGGTAATACCTGCCGTAGTGTGTATAGTATATACACAGACACTCAGGTAATACCTGCCCTAGTGTGTATAGTATATACACAGACACTCAGGTAATACCTGCCGTAGTGTGTATAGTATATACACAGACACTCGGGTAATACCTGCCCTAGTGTGTATAGTATATACACAGACACTCGGGTAATACCTGCCCTAGTGTGTATAGTATATACACAGACACTCAGGTAATACCTGCCATAGTGTGTATAGTATATACACAGACACTCAGGTAATACCTGCCCTAGTGTGTATAGTATATACACAGACACTCAGGTAATACCTGCCGTAGTGTGTATAGTATATACACAGACACTCAGGTAATACCTGCTGTATTGTGTGTAGTATATACACAGACACTCGGGTAATAACTGCCCTAGTGTGTATAGTATATACACAGACACTCGGGTTATACACAGACACTCAGGTAATACCTGCCCTATTGTGTATAGTATATATACAGACACTCAGGTAATACCTGCCATAGTGTGTATAGTATATACACAGACACTCGGGTATTACCTGCCCTAGTGTGTATAGTATATACACAGACACTCAGGTAATACCTGCCCTAGTGTGTATAGTATATACACAGACACTCAGGTAATACCTGCCGTAGTGTGTATAGTATATACACAGACACTCAGGTAATACCTGCCCTAGTGTGTATAGTATATACACAGACACTCAGGTAATACCTGCCGTAGTGTGTATAGTATATACACAGACACTCAGGTAATACCTGCCCTAGTGTGTATAGTATATACACAGACACTCAGGTAATACCTGCCGTAGTGTGTATAGTATATACACAGACACTCAGGTAATACCTGCCCTAGTGTGTATAGTATATACACAGACACTCAGGTAATACCTGCCGTAGTGTGTATAGTATATACACAGACACTCAGGTAATACCTGCCCTAGTGTGTATAGTATATACACAGACACTCAGGTAATACCTGCTGTAGTGTGTATAGTATATACACAGACACTCAGGTAATACCTGCCGTAGTGTGTGTAGTATATACACAGACACTAAGGTTATACCTGCCCTAGTGTGTATAGTATATACACAGACACTCAGGTAATACCTGTCGTAGTGTGTATAGTATATACACAGACACTAAGGTAATACCTGCCCTAGTGTGTATAGTATATACACAGACACTCAGGAAATAACTGCCGTAGTGTGTATAGTATATACACAGACACTCGGGTAATACCTGCCATAGTGTGTATAGTATATACACAAACACTCAGGTAATGCCTGCCCTATTGTGTATAGTATATACACAGACACTATGTGTGTAATGGGTATTATACAACCTATAAACCACCTTTTCTATTGGTTGTTTTGTCCACTCATTTTCATCATTAATTATAGTTATGACTTGAATATTATCTATAATTTTTGTCAGTCAAAAGTTTTTTAATGAATGCAGGTTATCTCCCTTTCCATGTAGTTTGCCTTTTGCAAAATATTGGTAACAACTGACATTCCTTATTTTCCAAGTTGTTGCCTTATTCTGACAGAATGAGATATAACTGATTCGATTGTGTTACAGGCCAAACAAAGAAGGCAATCAAGAGGAGTCCAGTATTGTTTATGTGAAAAATGGAATGAATCCTGATAAAAGTTTTATGCAGGTCCACTACGTAAAGGTAGGTTTTATATTGTACTTTTTGAAGCAAAATAATTCAGAAGTGAGTGCATCAAAGTTATGTACATTTTGAATATAATGACATATAATAATATAATAATAATAGTAATTATTTGATATTTGCTCTATCAATTTTCATTTTGACCATTTCCGCCCTCCGTAATGAGGGCAAATTTATCATTACAGCGAACATTTTTAAATGACATAAGATACATAGGTATGAAATATGAGGGCAAATTTAATATTGGGCAAAAATATTTTTTACCCTTGAAAGGTGAAAATTTGGCTGAGTGAAAATTTTCCAGTTTACAGTAGTTCATTCATCAAACAGCTTAAGCTAGGGTATTTTAAGATTTTATTTAGGTAAATAGGGTCATTGTAAGTGCTTTTTAGAAAGCTCATCCTTGGGAAAAAGGGACTTAATGCAATGAAAGTTTCACATAATGGAAATGTCACTATGTAGAGATGATTTTATGAAAATCTAAGCATTCCGATAAACTGGTGTGTTTTTTTAATAAAAAATACCAATTATATTTTCTTCAAATTTAACACTTTCACATCTTTTGAGTGTGTGGCATTAATTGTTCAAAACTATTACAACAATAAAATAATGAAAAGAAGCATTGCTAATCAACCCTACAAATATTTTAGTTATCATAAAATATCTACAACATATTACACAAAGTGTTTTTTTATTGAATTTTTATGGATACAAATTTCTATAAACAAGCTAAAAGCAAACAGGACACATATAGTTTCATACAAAAAGAGTGAAAAATTGAACCAAATACACACAAAGTCTTTATAATTCATTTATTTTACATTTAACAGTAATTTGGATCCTGATTGAAGTGTCTACCTTGAAAAAAAATTGGAACTTTTTGCAGACCTAGAGGGATAGAATTTATACGATGACAGATATTTTTTTTTACTATTCCAAAAAACGACAGAAATAAATAAATTACTATATTAAAACGTCAATTTACTGTTCTTTTATGGAACAAAATTACTCTCAATCATGTACACATTGGACATCATTTGCTACCCCGCTTACGCATGGTATATTTACATGTCAGGTACATATGTAACCATACGCTATCGCATATGGTATGCCATTATCACGTGCACGCACATGCACTTGCTTTTTATAGGGATCCTGATATCTTACAAACCAATATTATCACAGAGTTATTGTAATTGCATGATCTCACAGAGCGTAACTCGCTCGACAACAAAAGTTGTAGCGACCCAGAGCTTGTGAACCACTGTTAGCACGTGATATGTACAGGTGAGATCGGTAAACCAAATACATCAGTCTGCATTCCATACGCCTCATTTACGACCTTCTGGAAGTCGTCTGATCTTATGTCAGTGTCTTCCCGTGAGTTAATTAATGTCTTTCTATCATAAGCTTTATTTCTGAAGTTTGTGTGGTTATACATTTCCAAGTTAGGTCTCAATATCGGGTGTATACATATCATCGTCACGCACGTGTACTATTGTTTACCTGGTGTTACTATAATTTACACTACGGTAAAGGAATGCCCGATACACAATACGGAAATGATGACACGAAAATACGACAAGAAAAACATAGCAAATTCTTCAAAATCCTTCTTCTTCTGTAGGAATGACAGGATTTTGTCCAAATTTGGTATGAAGCACCCTTGAATTGGATGAAGGGGAACCAGTTTTGTATAAATGGTGGGTCTGACCCCCCTCGAGGCAGAGAGGCAGTGCCCAATAAGGGATAAAGAGGTATAGCTTTAACATCCATCTTCTGCTGTTGGGATAAAGGTATTTTGACCAAGTTTGAACAGTAGCATCCTATTTGGAAGGGAAATCAATTTTGTAAACGTGGTGGGTTTGAACCCCCTGGGGCCTGAGGGGTGGGGGCCCAATAGGCAAAACATAGAAAATTCTTCAAAATTCTGAAAATGACAGGATTTTGATTAAATTTGGAACGAAGCATCCTTTGGGTGAAGGGGAACAAATTTGTATAAACAGTGGGTCGGACCAACCTTGTGGCAGAGAGGCAGGGCCAAATAGGGAAAGTAGAAAAATAGCTTTAAAATCCTTCTTCTTTTGTAGGAATGGCAGGATTATGTCAATATTTGGTCTAAAGCATCCTTGGGTGAAGGGGAAAACGATGGTCTGACCCCCCTGGGGGCAGAGGGGCGGATCCTAATAGGGGCAACATAGCAAATTCTTCGAAATCCTTCTTTTACTTTAGGAATGACAGGACTTTTTCGGTGAACTTATGCCCCATTTCCTCAATCAAGTTTGATGCTTGTCCAAATTTAAGCATGTTTAATGAGGCTGCTGTGATCAGAATGATCAGATTTCCATGAAAACTGCAAAATATACTTTCTAACAAAATATAACCTTGATAACTCAAGTTTGATGCTAAGTAAAATATATTGGTTTTAATGGGGCTGCTGTGATCTGATTGGCTGGTTCTCTTCATATTACCTAGTATGTCTTTTGAAGGAATAATGACAACAAAACTTGTCCAGTGTATACTTACCAATACTATCAAAGTCGCTTGCTTCGTTTCCAGCTGTAGGATCTGATCGATAAAACATCAGAGCAAGTATAATGCATTTGATTCCTTTATCTTTGGTTAATTGCAATTAGCCAGCATTCCACCTAAAACTCTGTTTCCAGACCGACTGGTCCCTTTGTCAAGCTATGAGTCATAGCTTGTCATAGCTTGACAAAGGGACCAGTCAGTCTTGAAACATTGCGACACATTTAATACGTACATTGTTTGTGTAAAAAGTAAAACTTTAATATCACATATTTCCGAACTGATGAATCTTATTGAAGATTAGATTGGTTTGGTTTAGTATTGTTTAAAGTCCTATCAACAGCTATGGCCATTTAAGGACGGCCTCCCCTGTGTGCAAGATGCATGCGTGCAGTGTATGTGTGTGTGTTTTGGGAGGCTGCGATATGTTCGTGTTAGTCTCCTTGTGATAGTGCGAAACTGATGCCGCCTTTATAGTGCTACCTCACTGAAACATACTGCCAAAGACACCCAGCAGGACACCCCACCCGGTCACATTATACTGACAACGGGTGATCTGTTCATATACATTACATAACACTCGGGATGGAATTGAGTGTTAAAGAACATATGTAAACACAAGAAAAAAAGTTTCTTCATAATTAAATATATAAAAATAGTGGATATAGAAGTTATTGGTTAACCTTTTGTTTAACACATGAATAAAAAATATTGTTGATTTTTTTTCTAACCTTGGTTAGAGAAAAACATCCATCTATAAGTTTCACTATTTTCATTATTTGCTTTTTTTATGAGAGTATTGTGATATATTCACTTTTAAATGATGATAGTATTATCTGGACCGTATGTCTAGTGTAAACCTCCCTAAAATCCTTATAGATATCAATTAATCTTCAGTTTTGGTTCTAACAAAGTAATTGGACGCTTCCGAATAACAAAAATGTTTTATTCCATGTTATATGCAGTAAATAGATGGATGCAGGGATAGAGTGCTATAAAGTTTCCTGATTAAAATGACCTTGACCTACTTTCAGGGTCACATGGGTCAAATATGTTAAAAACTTCAAATAACAATATCCTATGAACCATTTGGACTAGAGTCATGATACTAGGGTACGTTTTGTAGACCAGCAGTGCAAATCTTTTTCTTTGATACAGGAATGAGGTCAAAGGTCAACTTTAGTGCTAGTCGGGGTCAAACGTCAACATGGGTTAAAAGCTTTAACAATCTTCTTTTCAAGTTCCATAAGGCCCAGGGTCATGATATTTGGCCAGTAGGTAACTGGGATGAAGTGCTATAAATTGTCGTCATTAAAAGGACCTTGACCTACTTTTAAGGTCACAGGGGTCAAATATATTAATAACCTCAAACAACAATATCCTAAGTACCATTTGGACTAAAGTCGTGATACTTTGGTATGTTATGCAGGCTAGCAATATGAATCTTTTTGTTTGTTACAGTTGCTAGTCAGGGGTCATAGGTCATCGTTGGTTATAAGCTTTGACAATCTTCTTTTCAAGTTCCATAGGGCACAGGCTCAAAATATTTGGCAAGTAGGTACTTGGGATGAAGTGCTATAAAGTTTCGTCATTAAAAGGACCTTGACCTACTTTCACTGGGGTTAAATATGTTAAAAACTTCAAACAATGATATATTAAGAAGCATTTGGTCTAGAGTCATGATACTTGGTTATGCTATATGTAGACTAGCAGTGCAAATATTTTTCTGTATTACAGTAAATGATGTCAAATGTCAACTTCAAGTGCTAGCCGGAGTCAAAGGTCAATGTGGGTTAAAAGCTTTAAAATTAAGATTTGAAATTTCAAACAACAATATCTGAAGAAGCCTTTAAGAGAAGTTAAAACGTCTTGGGCCGGTTGCTCGAACGTTCATTTAAAGTTAATGATGGATTAAACCTTCATTAAACCTTCATTAAATAGCATGACGTCATTAGGAAAATGATGACGTTGCTCAAACGTTCATTAACGCTGATGAATGATTAGCGGTTCATTAAAGCTTCATTAAGTCGTCAATATTTAATGATGGTCGGGGGCATCCTTAAACCTTCATTATAAGACTAAAAAAGGCCGCGATGAATATAATGTTTGATGTACTTGGAAGACAGCGCATTCAGCGAGTCCATCGAGATTTTAATGTGTTGGATGAACTTGACGACTACCAAATCCGAGCAAGATACCGGTTTAGTAGAGAACACATTGTGTGTATAGCAGATACAGTAAGAGATCAACTAGAAAGACAACAAAAAGGAGCAACGCTCTCTCTGTTGAAATGCAGGTAAGATCCATAGTAAAATATAACGCCGAACTATTTTAAATATGTTTAAAAAATGGGTACAGTACTCGGGGCACACAATCTCATTTTCCGGTATATTTGAACCACCGTGTTTAAAATGCCGGGCTTATAAATTGTCGAAACAATGTTCAATTTATGTGTATCCTAAATGTGAATAAAATATGGGCCTACTTAGCTATTGCTTTTTTTTCAAAATTGACTAGATTCTCCCTCATACCAGAGACATATACGTCTCTGCTCATACCCATATTTTGAGGGGCGGGCATTATATCTCGCACCAGCCTCTCCAGCTCCTGTTCCCGTCACAAGTACTCTAGGTTCCAGCCCTCTTATCTGCGTATCACTTTTTTAGTCTAGTTTTTATCATATAGTTTATGTCCTTCCAATATACATTTTCTTCAAATGTACCTATGCTCGTATGCCAAGCGGAGAGTGAGGAAGCTGTCTCATTATTTCTGCATATGTGTTACGTTTAAAAAACGTTCCGGTTTGACCGATAAACGAAAAGGCCCATATGACGAATTGTATGGCTGAGCAAAGGGGGACGAAAATTAGTTTCTGAAACAGATTAACATTTTCATTGATTCAGGTTTTGATAGCACTACGCTTCTATGCAAGTGGCTCCTTCCACCAAGTGCTTGGGGATGCAATTCGTGTAGACAAATCCACAGTATCGAGGGTTGTCCGGGATGTGTCTAATGCATTGGCATCCTTAGTGCCAGTATACATCAGATGGCCAACAACCAGGGCGGAGAAAGACAAGATTCGTTCTGTCTTTTACCAGCATGGTGGATTTCCCGGCGTAGTTGGGTGTATTGACGGAACACAGATTCGTATACAGGCCCCATCTGAGAACGAGCCCTCATTCGTTAATCGCAAGGGATACCATTCTATAAACGTACAGGCAATATGTGACGAGGAAGGTAATAAAAGAAGCAATGTGTGATACAGTCTTAATTTAATTTATCGTCATGCTAATGATTCATGCCGGGCAAGTATATTATTAGAAAAACTAGGAAATGTCAAAAAAAATCTAAGCATGGAGTTCCATGATTAAAAGTGGTAACCTTGACCTTGGCACCGTGAAATAGGAACTCATTAAAGGTATTATCATACTTGACCTTTGCATTACTGTACGTTTGATCTAAATTTCCCGGCGTAGTTGGGTGTATTGACTCTTTTTTAAAGAACAAAATAAACAATATTTACTCAGTCAATTCTATTTTTAAAATACATGTGTACCTTCTTCTGCCGGTGCCGGAGATTCAACGCCATCTAAACCGATGAAGTTTGGAGAGTCTTTGAAAATCTCGACGATCCGCTCTATTGTTGAATCCATCGGTTTAGGGAATGATTCACCTCCGGTTCCCTTTCTGTATGTTTGGTGGGCGGAAAACTCCTTCTTTGCAGACGTTGTAATATTGGACCATTTGGTCTTAACATCCTTAACACAACGTACACATTTCCCGAGGGAACTTACTTTTTCTGCGATATCGACCCAAATGGCATGTTTTCTCTGATTGGTCACTGTGTTGGTCAATTTAGAGTTCAAAATACCTATGCTCTTTTCATCCAAATCTGTCAATAGCATTATTTCCTCCCCGTTAAAGTTTTTCCCCCTTGGTCGCTTGGAATTTGCCATCTTGAATGTTGACATGGGATGCTGCACATGCATTATGGGAAGAGGGAATCCCCACACTAATGAAGCTTTAATTGTTAATCAATCATTAAACCTTCATTAGTTAATGATGCCTTAAATGACGTTTCCAACAACACTTTTTTAACGATAGATTAACTAATCAATCATTAGCGATTTAATGACTCATTAAGACTTAATGATGCTTTAATTAGGGTTAACTTTAATGAACTTTCGAGCAACCGGCTCCTTGTCTTTAAGTTGCCAAATTTGGTCTATAGTTACCTATATGTCAGTTTCATGTAACAAAAGAAACTGGTATGCAATACAGGCCCTCTGGGCCTCTTTTTTCAGATCACCTGACCGAAGGGCAAGTGAGCTTATGCCATGGCGCTGCATCCATTGTTTGTCCGTCGACTGTCCGCCCGTCAACCTTTCCTGTAAAACGCTTATTTTTACAGTAGATTTCGACTAAATTTCGTCTGGAGCTTCCTTAAGCTAAGGGGACTCAATTTTGTATAAATGGTAGGTGTGGACCCCCTGGGGAATTTTGTATAAATGGTAGGGATGGACCCCCTGGGGGCAGGGGAGCAGGGCCCAATAGGGGAAATAGAGGTAAAAACCTTTGAAATCCTTCTTCTACCTTAGGGATTAAGGGATTTTTCCCTAATTGGTCTGGAGCATCCTTCGGCCAAGGGACTCAATTTTGTATTAATGGTGGGTGTGGCTCCCATGGGGGTAGAGGGGCGGGCCAAATAGGGGAAATGGTGGTTAACCTTTAAAATCCTTCTACCGTAGAGATTAAGGGATTTTATCCGAATTAGGTCTGGAGCATCCTTTGGCTAAGGGGATGCAATTTTGTATGAACGGTGGTTTTGGACCCCTGGGGGCAGAGGGGTGGGGCCCAAAAGGGGGGGGGAAATAGAGGTAAACCTTTATAATCCTTTTCCTACCATAGTGATTAAGGGATTTCATCCTAATTTTGTCTGGAGTATGCTTGGGCCAAATTTAAGGGACTCAGTATTGGATCCCCTGAGAGGAGAGGGATGGGGCCCAATAGGGGAAATAAAGGAAAAAACCTTTGAAACCCTTTTTCTACCATAGGGATTCATGGATTTTATTTAAACTTAGCCCGGATCATTGGAGGGATTTTATGTAATAAGAATAATTTCCCATGGTTGCTTTATTATCCAGGTGAGCAATACAGGCCCTTTGGGCCTCTTATTCAATTCATAATTAAGAAATAAGTTTGAATGCTGAAGAAATTTGTAAAGTACATTTGAATCATTAGAATAGAGTGAATGATGAAAACAGTGTTGTATAGTATGGGCAATATTCATGAATCAGAATTGAATAACCTTGGCCTTTAGTTTTGATGCTCTATCATGACTCCTGATTGTTTTAATTTTGTGGCTAGGACTAGCTTCAGTTTCTCTAATATTTAAATTACATCACAACAACACGGTCCCTAGTGACATTGTTTGGAAAGCTTTATCTAAACAAATTAAAAAAGCAGACTTGTTAAATGTCCCTCTCCAAATTTATAGCACTCTGCCATAAATCATGTGTGTGTAATCACCGCAAACTACGGAAAAGGAAAAATCAATTTTCATGATGTGCTGTCTTTAAATCTTGCAAAGATTAGTGGATGCAACAACTTTATCATTTACATCTTATTCACTGATTGATATAAAGAATTCATAGTGATGGACGAACAAATGTTATTGAAATGAAAATTAAACCCCAAAAGGATTATTGATAAAAGACATGCTCAAGTTCCAGAAAGAGAACGTAGTAACAAACATGGATTAGTAATTAATTCAAATGCTTTTCAAATTTAAATTGTGACACTGGGACCATCCTCATGGCAATGTTAATATAGGGGTCAAAGATTTGTCTCAAGTTCACTGGACTCTCTTTATGGCGTTGAGATCTTTAATTCGTGTTTGACAGAGGTCAAAGCTTTATTTTTAAGGATGCCGTCAGGACCATGCAGGGCTGTATCTAGATATATTGACTCTAAATGACTCACATTGTCGATGACCTGTTAAATGTTACAAAAACAATACTGTATAATTTGTACTATTTGCGGGGGATATCATTTTGCTCCATTCGCGTCACCAAAGATAGCACGAAAAAATTGCATACCTAATCATATACTCAATGAATATATAAATAAGTATAAAACACAAAAAATGCCGTTTACTGCTGACTAATTTTATTTTCACAAAACACTCGTAAGTGTCACACAAAATTTAATCCTTTTTAACTTAATTGATCCTGCTCAGAGTGCTTAGCATGTTATAGGTATAGATTCACTTATATTTGGATCCTGTGACATTGAAATTACACAACTCAATCGCATTAAAAAAGTTGTAGTGTGGCATGTTTTTATTGTCCATATGGTAACAGTTCCCTTCTAGTTCGCACTACCGAGGATATCCCTGTAGCTCGTTTGGTACAGCAGTATTCTAGGAAGCTGTGTGTTGCTTGCTCAAATTCTGGGCGACTCATACTGCTAGTGCTACAAAATGACGACTGCTTTAGTTCCTGTAGGGATGAAGAATTACAAAAGATGGTTGGAAGTAGTTCTAGAGGCAAACACATTAAGAAACGGTGTTTGGGGGACGTGGTGGGTTTGTACATAGGCTTACGGTTGTAGCTTCAGGCTTGATGCATGGTAGCAGGACTAGGAATGGTAGCAAAGTTTCATACAAGAAAATCTTTTATTGCAGTTCTCTGTAAAATCGCCATTCCTGTACGGATATACACCCCAGGCGAAAAGCAGGTACTGAGAGTTTCACACCTATTTGGGGAGGGGTGTGTGTGTGTGTGTGTGTGTATATTGTATTGTCGTCGAGGTAGATACTGTTCATTGTATCAAAATGGTTTGATTCAGGCAGGTGTTAAACACAGGTGAGAGAAACTACAGTTCACAGTTAATTGCACGGTACCTGCATATCGAAAATGATGGAATATATTGTTGTGTGTATATATGGTCATAATACATTGCTTATATGATAAGTGTAGCGCAAGTAGTGGGGGATGCAAGGCCCAGTTGGGTTGGCCTCCCCAAGGAAAGTTTTTGAATTCAAGAAGGTCTCTGGAGCAAATTCTTGTGTTATGTGGCAATTTTATATTAGAGTTAAGCTAATGTAATTTATGTCTCTGATATTAATTTTGAAAAAAAATAGAAGAGGCCCAGAAGGCCTGTATCGCTCACCTGAATATGTTTAAAATAATTGGTATGAAGTAAAGATAGTAGCACTCCATGGAAGGTGCTGTAAGTACACATAAAATTTCAGAAAAAATCCATCCAGTACTTGAGATATAGCGAAAACAAACTTCAAACAGAGCCCCACCCCTATGCCCCTAGCGGGGTCATACCCACCAATTATACAAAATTGAGTCCCCTTGACCCAAGATGCTCCAGATTAAATTAGGATAAAATCCTTTAATCCTGATAGTCGAAGAAGGATTTTAAAGGTTTTACCTTTATTTCTCCTATATTGGGCCCCTCCCTTCTGCCCCCTTGGAGACCACACCCACTCAGCTTATACAAAATTGAGTCCCCTTGGCCCAATGATGCTCCAGACTAAATTAGGATAAATTTCCCTGAATCCCTTTGGTAGAAGAAGGATTTTAAAGGTTTTAACTCTATTTCCCCTATTGGCCAGACCCACGGTTTATACAAAACTGGTTCCCCTTCACCCAAGGATGCTTCAGACCAAATATGAAACAAATCCTTTCATTCCTACAGAAGAAGAAGGATTTTAAAGAATAATTTGCTATGTTTCCTCTATAGGGCCCCGCTTCTCAGGCCCCAGGGGGGCCAGACCCACCACTTATACAAAATTTGTTCCCCTTCCCCCAAGGATGCTTCTGACCAAATTTGGTCAAAATCTGCTATGTCGTTCATGGCTAGTAGCTTTTTAAAGGAAAAGTTGACGGACGGACGGACGAAGGACGCTGCGGTATGGCATAAGCTCACCATGGTCCTTCGGACCAGGTGAGCTAAAAACATTTATTGCGAATTTTTTTAAATTTTGCTTTTCTTACGCAATAATTAAAGGTTTGAAATACTCATATTTCTTACATATTTTTTTACTCATCAAAATTATGTGAACTCATTTATTCCCCAATGTGTAATATATAATCTTGCTACCAGGATTAGTTCCAGGGTCTAGCCCATACTAAGGTACTAAGTTTTTGAAATAAAACATTTATCATGATAGACAGACTACACTATGAAACAAAATCTTTATAAATAAGCTTCTCTAAGATTAAGTGAAAGCAGTGCAGGCTCCTAACTTAAAAAAAAAGTATAGCATTTCTTCTTTAAATATGCTATAAACAATCAAATAAGGCATAGAGATGCTACATAATCAAAACATGTTTAATATGCAAGCTACACAATTAAATTCTGTCTTCAATAGAACGCAGCTGTGACTGGATATCAAACACAAACATTGTACGTATTAAACGTGTCACAACGTTCCAATAAAAGAAGGGTACAGGTGTACTCAGTGCACCCAGAACTAAACAAGGCTTCAGCCTTATAGTGTAGCTTCTATGACAAAGGGACCAGTCGGCGATGAAACGTTATCACATATTTCAAAAATGATGAATTTTATGTGTTGATCACACCTGTACCCTTATTTCATTTTGTAACGTGCCTAATGTTACACCTGCTGTAAGTTATATTGAGTTGTTGCCTACACATTTTATAAACTTTTGAAGTGGTCAAAGGAAGAAAAGTGAAGTGGTCAGAGGAAGAAACGTGAAGTCAGTGGTCAGAGGAAGAAAAATTTATAAGATATTAACGCAACTGACTTGAATATCTACCGTATTATGAAAAGTTCTTGTTACACAACCAATATAAGCCTAAAGTGTAACAGGAACTTTTCATAATCCATACTCAGTGACCAACCTCAAGAAAATGGTTAGAAAAATGAACTGAATTTCATTATCGTTACACAGAAACACATTGTAGTGGAAGTATATCAATTGTAGTGGAAGTATATCAATTGTAGTGGAAGTATATCAATTAATATTTTTAGTTTCTATTTTTCCCCCCGACGTTTTTTACATGATTCTTAGCATTTATGCAGTTGGAGAAAGCCCCATCAAGCTAATTAAGCTGTATCAGTATTATTTCATAAAGATAATGATAGAGATTATGTTTATTTTGGTAAGATCTTATTTCTCATTAATTTCTTCCCAAATGGGCATCATCTTTAGACCTCATTAAGAATATTCATAGTGTGCCAACTTCTTCCATAGCCTATTGATTTAGAAGTGTCATTTGTGTTTAGTTTGACATGGGAGTGTCTTTGTATTTCCTCTCACTTCTACCTGTTTGTATCACACCTGTTTGGTGCTTTTGTTACACCAATAAGAAAACAATCCACCCACCATTTCCTGTTATTCACACCTGTAATTATTTTAAAGGATAGATGAGTTATATAAATGATTAATTCTGAGTGTATGTGCACAGGCGTAATAATTATCATAATTATTTGCTAACTGACATAATGATTTCAGCTAGTATTTTGTCTATAGAAAAGAATGTAGAACCCCAGACTAATAGATAATCTAATTCCGTGCTAAAATGAAGGCTTCAATTTGTTTCCGTTTTAGATTTCAAGCTGCTTATTCTGTACGGAATGATGGACCCTTGAAAGCGAATTTAAATCAGCATGCTTTTTGTTAACATTATGAATAAGATTGAGGTGGTCAGTTGATATGTGATCAGCTGAACCGTAGCTGTATGGAGATGTAAACCAAGAACATGATGACAGGAGGTGCTCAAAGGTCTTGTTCATTCAGCTGTTACAGCGTTTGCTTGTAGTTGTACGGCTTTGAAGCAATAGGTTTATAGAGTAACAGAAGAAAAAACCAGAAAACAGTGATTGGGGTACTTTTGCATCCGGAAAGATTACACCTTTAAAATTTGTAATAGATGCAGTTTCCAAAAAAGTGAATTGCACTGCATCCTACAGCTGTTTGGTCCTTCTACGACTAATAGGTGTTGCTAGTGGCCAACAAGTTGGACAAACACAGGGGCAAGTGCTTGAACCCCCTCAATATATTAATGTCAAAAGTAAAGTGGGTATATTATGAACTGTGCCACTACCCAAAAGAATAAACTATGGCAATAAGGTTACAGAAAAACTCCACCAGCAGAGTCAGCTACCACTTTGTGTCTTGAAAGATAAACATAACACACACACAGATGATTGCACCTCTAAAAGTAAGTTACAGATACAGTGGGCCTAAAACACGTACGAAACCGCGCACCGTACTAATGGACAAAATAACAATATGATTTTTTTTGAGTATGTTTTGATAAAATCAAACAAAGGCCAAAATGAGTATATTAGGAATGAAGTCGTGAGAATGATCGGTTAACAGAGCCATACTTTTCAGCAATCTGTAAGTATTCCGATCTTCTGGACGGTTATGTTGTTTCTGATTTGAGTCTAAATTGTTTGAAGAGCTTATAAGACTGGAAACAAAATCCTTGTCATGTCTTTCAGTTTCGCTTTCAGATATGCGACGATGGCTTTCTTTAAATAACAATTAAGACATTCATTCACCATTCGTATACACACACCTGAAATTGAAACCAAGGACACTATAGACTGCTACAGGTGGAATGAATATTATATAACATCTTCAACATGTGTTGTAATTATAATTATATTAAACATTGTGTTTTGAAGGGCTATTTTCTTCTGAGATACCTCGAAAGGAAAGCTGGAAGAAATCCGTTTCTTTGTGTGATGAAAAAGTATGTGCAACAGTTCAATGGGAGGCTTGTCTCATCTCAGGTATGCTAGTAACCATTTGGGTGTACCTTCTATGTGCTTGTATTACATATATCTATGTTCACACTATATCTGAGTACTGTTTGAATAAAGATGCTAAGTTGGCTTGAAATCCCAGACATTCGCAGAATACTTACATGCTTATATGATTGTTTTCCCCACTCACGTTTATTTTCTGTAAATCATGGTAACTAAAAAGTAGAGATAGATGTGACATGATATTGGTAACTGTTTGAAACTCAACCCATGGAAATACCATGATACTCTATTAAAACTTTTTGAAGTACAATTTTTTTCATTCCATTTTATTACCAATTTTGAATTTAATAATCCTGTTCATGTTGTAACATTCAATTGTGACTTTGTGCGCTGTGTCCTTTGTTTACTGATGATAGTCGAAATCCATATCATTTCTACCAACCATAAAAACCAAAGCGGAACAACGCATTAAATTTATTTTTATGCGTTTGAAATTTCCTTGTGTCACGAATAAGGGAAATATGTTTGAGATATCTGTCCTTTAATCGTGTAAGTTCCTACTTCTGGGAACCATACTGTATAAGTATATATAGTTACTAGTGAGCTGGGTTAAAGTTTACGACTGAAGGTGCCTAGCATTTGGAACGTGACAGTAAGCATCAGAAAGTCTTTGTATGTTGTAACCGGACATCATCAGCAAATGTTGTATGAATATTGCGCGTTATTCAGATAATTAAAAGTAGCCAATATTTCAAAAGTCTTTCTTACATTTAAGTTATTTACGTCGTACATTGTATGCGTTAGGTAGCTGTACAAATAATCACCTTTTGTAGGTTAATTAAGGGTTGCTGTTTTTTAATTTATTTCCAACTTTCCGGGATTATTCCAGTAAAAATTAAACCACAACAGAAACTATACTACAACTAAAAAAACTAAACAACAGAAGCTAAGCTATATAAGGAGGACGAAACAAGACTTGTAAATTGTGTAACATTATGTTATTAGTGACCTAAATATTTTCCTGGATTTGATGGCAGACAATCTAGCTGCCACTCATTCCGAACAATTACAATCACCACCATCTTTGGTTTACTTTGGGGGGTGGAGTTTTTGTGTGATGTGCACTGTGTATGTATGATTTATATCCCCCGCTTTCACGGAAACGGGGGATATTAATTTGGGTTTGTCTGTCTGTCGGTCTGTCTGTCACGCTTCGTTTCAATGCAATAATTACAACAAATATAAACCGATTTTTTTCAAACTTGGTCACAGGGTTAAATGACTTAAGGGCTCGGCCTAGTTTGATGACCAGTTTGGCGGAGTTATGGCCCCTTGATTTCCTTCAAACTTGATAACAATGTTTGTGTTGCCCACCTGTGGCACTCTTCGGTTTTCATGTGATATATAATTGCTGTAGATATTGTTCAGATGTTTCAACCAAATTCCGTATGCACATCCGACTCATGCTAAGTCTGCCAACCGATCTGATTTGTGCATATTTACAGATGATCAATGAGGTATAGGGCTTCTTTTTTTTCTTCAAGTTTCAAGCTATACATTATGTCTCAACAGCACGATACTCACATGTTTAAACCTAACCTCAATAATGTTAACCTACAATATGTCCTGAAAGCGGGGGATATAAATTCAATGAATTTGCTTGTTTCTTTTATCTTCTGTGGGTGTTAACTCAGATTTTCTGGGGGTGTCTTGACTTTTCTGTAGGTGAACCCTCTGTTTCTTTCGTGTCAGCTTTTAGTTCAGAATTTGTGTATTGACTCGGCTACATGTATATCTTTCATTTCGTCTGTTGTCCGTCTTCCGTCCTTAAACAATTCTTGTTATCACTATTTCTCAGGAAGTACCATATGGATCTCTCTCAAATTTTATATGTGAGGTCCCCTTGGTCCCTAGTTGTGCAGGGCAACTTTTGAGACTGATCGGATAAACACCATGGCCAACAGGCAGCCATCTTGGATTTTGATAGTGAAAGTTTGTTATCACTCTTTCTCAGAAAGTACCAGAGGGATCTTTCTCAAATTTATATATGTAGGTTCCCCTTGGTCCCTTGTTGTGCAGGGCAACTTTTGAGACTGATCGGATAAACAGCATGGCCAACAGGCAGCCAACTTGGATTTTGATAGTGATGGTTTGTTATCACTATTTCTCAGGAAGTACCAGAGGGATCTTTCTCAAATTTTATATGTAGATTCCCCTTGGTCCCTCGATCGTTGTGCAGGTTAACTTTTGGGACTGATCGGATAAACAAAATGGCCGATAGGCCACCATCTTAGATTGTAACATTAAAGGTTTGTTATCACTTTTTCTCGGGAAGTACTGGAGGTATCTTTCCCAAGTTTGTTTTGTAGGCTCCCCTAGGTCTATAGTAGTGCATGTTTAATTTTGAGAATGATCAGAGAAACAAAATGGCCAACAGACCACCATCTTGGATTGTGACATTAAAGGTTTGTTTGTTATCGCTATGTCTCAGGAAGTTCTGGAGGGATCTTTCCCAAGTTTGATGTGCAGGTTTTCCTTGGTCCCTCATTGTGCAGGCCAACTTTTGAGACTGATCAGATAAACAAAATGACCGACAGGCAGCCATCTTCGTTTTTGACAGTGAAATTAAGTTTGTTATAGCTATTTCTTTGGAAGTACAGGAGAGATCTTTCTTAATTTTTGTATGTAGGTTCCCCTTGGTATGAGACTGATCTGATAAACAGATCTTTGATTGTGACATTTGAGGTTTGTTAAGTGCTATTTCCGTAGGAGTACTGGAGGTTTTTTTCTCAAATTCTATATGCAGGTTCCCCTCTATCCTTTATTGTTCATGTTTACTTTTGAAACTGATCACATAAACAAAATTGCCGACCGACAGCCATCTTCGATTTTTGAATTTGAAGGTTTGTTAGTACTATTTCTCAGTTGAGGGATCTTTCTCAAATTTGATATGTAGATTCCCCTTGATCCCTTGTTGTGCATGTTATATTTTGAGAATGATCATAAAAACAAAATGGCTAAAGTTAGAACTAAACAGATCGTTCTTATATTGAAATGATTGATTCTATTGTTTTTACATTAAGTACTGTACTAGTAACTAGTACTATGTGAAATGACAAACTCACTTTGAAGATTGGCTTTCATACACATCAGTATTAAGTTTAGATCAAAAGTTACCTTAAGGTGCATTTACTGTTGACATGACTCGATCAAACAGATTAGAGGAAAGAAAAGAAAAGATCGCACTGACAAAGAACTCATGAAGATGGTACATTGGTGTGCGCCAAGATCCCTCTGACAAAGAGCTCATAAAGATGGTAAATTGGTGGGCGCCAAGAACCCTCTGACAAAGAACTCATAAAGATGGTAAATTGGTGGGCGCCAAGAACCCTCTGACAAAGAACTCATGAAGATGGTACATTGGGGGGCGCCAAGATCCCTCTGACAAAGAACTCATAAAGATGGTACATTGGTGCCGTGCCAAGATCCCTCTGACAAAGAACTCATAAAGATGGTACATTGGTGCCGTGCCAAGATCCCTCTGACAAAGAACTCATAAAGATGGTACATTGGTGGTTGCCAAGATCCCTCTGACAAAAAACTCATAAATATGGTACATTGGTGGGCGCCAAGATCCCTCTGACAAAGAACTCATAAAGCTGGTACATTGGTGGGTGCCAAGAGCCTTCTGAGAAAGAACTCATAAAGATGGTACACTGGTGGGCACCAAGATCCCTCTGACAAAGAACTCATAAAGATGGTACATTGGTGGGTGCCAAGATCCTTCTGAGAAAGAACTCATAAAGATGGTACATTGGTGGGCGCCAAGAACCCTCTGGGATCTCTGGTTTATTGATTAATTGCTAGTATCTTCAATATAATAATTATTATCTCATGTGGCATTTTAAGTAGTTAAAGAATTCTGCGTGACATATACAATGTACATTATAATGCATTCACTATAATGTCCAGGAGTTTGAGAATAAGTCAGTCAGGGCATTTCGAGGAACAGGTAACGAAAAGGGAAAAGGGGGTCTTCAGTTATGTTGGTCGTACGCAAGCAGGCTAATGTCATAAGGGGTGTAGTCATGGTTATACTGGTAATTAACATAAATGACAAGTGCACTGATCATGATTACCTTAGGAAATAATACCATTCCTTACATTTTAACTTTCAGGATGTGTTGTCGTTTTTTCTGAAAAGCTGTACAGAATTACAGTGAGTATTGTTTTTAAGTTATAAGTGGCATTATGGCGATCGGGTAATTGTATGTATTATGATAATAAATAACACGCAATTACTAACGTGTATGGACAATATCCTAGCTATTACTGTGGATTCATTACAATTCAATGTTTCCATTGTTTTATAGTTTTAAAGATTATATTTGTAGAGAACAAGATATCACTGAAGCTGTAATCTGCAGTGAGTGGTTGGACTGGCCTGGCATACCCAAGGTAAATCAAACATATACATTATTAGATACAGGGAATGGTTTGTATTTACATTTTATGGGGAAGGTTGTATTCTTCACAAACAGTTTCTTCTAGTCTTTGGTTAACAACAAGTTTTAAAAATGCCTGAAGACGTTTGAATCAACAAGCTTTAAGGTAAGGCAACGTACAGTATTAAATTGTAATCCACTAACATTATCATGTGAAGGTTACATATGTAAGTCGGGTAGTGTATTATCATTATTGTTTTGTTTCTTTGTTATTGAGTCACGGGGTAAATCAATCTTCTTTTTACTCTTCTCGTCTTTTTTCCGGTTTTCCTTACAAGGTCTTCTAATTCTTGGTTTTCTTTGATGAGCCATGAAACTTGACTGCCGCAGCCTTTCACTGATCCAAATTTAGATACTATTTATTTTCATCAAGATTGATCAAGATTATGAGCTCACTTGGCCGAAGGGCAAGTGAGCTTATATAATTATGCCATGGCGCAGCGTCCGTCAACTTTTCCTTTAATACACTACTTGTCATGAATGTCCCAGTAGATTTAGACTAAATTTGATCTGGAGCATCCTTAGGCCAAGGGGAGTCAATTTTGTTTAAACGGTGGGTTTGGCCCCCCCTGGGGGCAGAGAGGTGGGGCCCGATAGGGGAAATAGAGATAAAACCTTTAAAATCCTTATTCTACTGTAGAAATTAAGGAATTTTATCCTCATTTGGTCAGGAGCATCCTTGGGCCAAGGGGACGGACATTTGTATAAATTGTTAGTGAAGTTGAAATCCACAGCATAATCAGGCAGATTTGTGTACTAATGCCCTGTACACATATGATGATCTTTATCTACCTACGTAACTGAAAATTAATGACTCAGTAGGAGCGGACAAAATTGCTAGCTATTGACATCTTGTAGACCTGATTCTTGGTGCAGAAGGATATTTTTAGGAATATTTAAAAGAACGTTTGTTATAATCATGGACTTACACTTTAATTATTTAACACTTTATTTAACATGATACCTAATTAAATTGTTCTTTAGCCTTGTACACTAATGATTTTGAAAACTCACCACTGAAACGCTCCACAGTTGACATTGTCGACAAGACAAATTTGTAACGCTAGATCTTCTTGTTGAGTTCGGAAAAATAAACCTCAGGCGTCACTAATTAACATCAGGAAATGGTTTACATGGCCAATGTTAATTGTTCAGCTCACATGTGTCACAATTAAAACTGACTTTTATTGTAATTTTTATTCACGTTGATTACAAAAAGTAATTGACTGACGTGATAGATTATTTTTCATCACATTATTTTTAGGTTTACCCAAGTCATTCAGGTGACTCGCGATTGACTTGTCTTCATCGTCCATGAACAATTATTTAATGAATTTAAATTTGTTTTTGCCTCTCTAAAATCTTCTGATAGGTATTAGCGAATTGTATAAGTAATCAACAGCCTGTGGTAATGGTCAGAGTCTGTCACATGACAACTCCTGTGAAACTAATTACAAGACATTCATAAACATTCTAGTAAGTAATCAATATTTATTCTTACTCGCCTCCTGTGGGCTGCGAGCACGCACTTTATAAATCTGCAGTTAAAAGTCCATCCAAATGACCACAGAAAAAAAGACAGCAAACTTGATATGAAGTATTTAAGAGATAATAACTAAATCGATTGAAGATTGGAAAAACAACTATATATATTTTAGAGAGCAAGAAAAGGTACCTTGGCATATCAGTCACATTGTGACTGCTTCCAACTGATGTAAATACCAAACTATACGTGCTATAAAACTTCGATGATTTCTCGACTTTTAGTGTGCTTGAAAACGTAAATCTAGAAATTCAAGCTGGACCTAATAGCCATATTCAATATATCATGCACTCATTAGGATAAATAAACACCATTTTGATAAACACCTTGTAACTAGGAAATCACTTGATATCACTTCATTTAAAATTGTCCTATCAAAGTGCAGATGTTGAAACTAGCTAACTTTATCTTTGATTGCAACTATTGCTAAAAAAATAAATAAGCAACACTATTGTTCAAAATAACATGTGATAAAGTGAGTTGATGCTAGTTTGAAGAATGGTACTTGCACATTTATAGAAAAAAAGAAGGAAAATGCAAGCCAGTGTAATTAACATTGTCATTGCTGTGATTGTTCTTGTATCTGATTTATGTCTTCCCTTAGAAAGATCTTCCGGCTGTTCCGGTTCTTCTGGTTCTTTAATAATTTCTTGTTTAAGCCGTAAATTTTAATCCATTAAAGGTATCTTGATGAATCTTGCAGTATAACTGCATCTCCAACAGACGGATGTACAGTGCACTGTTATTAGGTCACTGTGATAGTGACTTTAATGTCTAAGGTCAAATAAGCAGAACTTATTTTGGGGGGAATTTATTTTCCGGGACGTAATTTCTAATCCGATAAATACATCTTGATACAGCTTGCGGTTTACATGCATCATATAAAGACGATTTGTTGTGCGCTGTCGGTATACCATTGTAACCTTGACCTTAAGATCAAAGGTCAAATAAACCAAAACGTTTCAGTTGCATTATTAAAAAATTCTTAATGATCATGCAGTACATCTGCATCACCTAAATCATCATCTAATAAGTCCTTTTTGCAGTTGTAACTTTTAAAACTTTATGATATTTTTACTTTCCACATCATATCTCATTTGCAGACCGTTTCTTTGATTTGAATGATTTGACTGTATATTCTTTCCACTTCCCTTGCAAATCAAACATGTAATTTGGCTAATAAGGGGAGACGTACGCTTTCGTTCACAAAAACAAACCTCTAGTTTTTAAGTCACCTGAGACAAAGTCTCAAGTGACCTATTGCAATATCCTTTTGTCCGGCATCGTGCGTCGTGCATCCGTAAAGAATTTACATTTCTTCAAAACCCCTGAACCAATTTGAATGAAATTTTGCGAAACCTTCCCTGGCCAAAGGTCAACCAAAATTGTGAATTATATGGTCCCCAGCCCCCAGGGGCCTGAGGGGTGGGGCCAAAAAAGGTTTGAATTTACTAAAAATTTAAAAAATCTTCTTCTCAAGATCCAGATATGGTAGAATCAAATACTCTTCATAGATGGAAGGGTCTAAGATGCTTTGAATTACTAAAATTGTGAATTTCATGACCATGGGGTCTCACATTTCCCCCTGGGGAGGGGGTAAACTTTACTATAGGTTATATAGGGAAATCACATTTTGGACATGCATTTGTTTAATTTCCATTGGAATTAATTCAAACTTGGTTAGCATTATCAGTATTGGATAGCAGTTTGATGGTTTGCACATATCAGCCCTGACTGACCCCCAGGGGCTGATGGGTGGGGCCAACAATGGTCAAATTGACTGAAATTTCAAAAATCTTCTCAAGATGTAGGTATGGTAGAATCAAGTACTCTTCATAGATGGAAGGGTCTTAAGGTGCTTTACCAAAATTCAGCTGACTGACAGAACCACTATTTGTACATAGTACATTTACTACGCAGGTCTTATTTCACACTACTTTTGCATTACATGTAGTTCAAGTTACCTTTGTTAGAAAATTATTTCTTTTTCATTTGGCAACATCGATAACATCAGTTTTTACATAACTCAAGTGACCGTTAAGGCCCATGGGCCTCTTGTTTAGCTCACCTAGCACGAAGGGCCAAGTGAGCTTACGCCATGGTGCTGCGTTCGTCGTCTGTCATGCGTCACCTTTATACTTCAAACAACTTCTTCTGAATAACAAAGAGCCCCAGGCTGATGATATTTGGTTAGTATCATGCTGGGATGAAGGGCTCCCACGCATGTACAAATGGGCAAAGGTCACAGGGGTCAGATATGGCCAATAACATGCTGGGGTGAGGTACTACATGTACCAAGTTTGTTCAAATGAATAACCTTTACACATATTCAAGGTCACAGGGATAATTTGTCTTAAAAACGCTTTAAAACGAATTCTTCTGAATTACCAAAAAGTCTAGGGTAATATTTGGCCATAAGCTGTGATGCTGGGATAAAGGGCTTTAAATTTGTTTTAATGGATAACCTAGGCCGATATTCAATGTCACAGGAGTCAATGTATGAATAAACAAAAGGACCAGGATGATGGTATTTCGGCCAGTATCATGCAGGGATAAAGGGCTATAAAGTTTGTTAAAATGAATGACCTTTGCCCATATTCAAGGTCACAGGGGTCAAATATATTGAAATTTTTCAAAGACTTCTTCTGAATAACTAAAGCATCTAGGGTATTGCTTGTTCATGTGAATGACCTTGACACACTTCCATGGTCACATCTGATCCATAGTGCATAAATCTTTAAATGTCATCTTCTCAATAAACAAAATGTATAGGGTGGTGATATTTGGCAAGTTGTATTCTGGGATGAAGGGCTATAGAGTTTGTTCAACTCAATGTCCATGTTTGACTTTCAAGGTCACTGGGGTCAAATGTGTTTAAATCGTTTTACAGGTTCTTCTGAGTGACTTTAAGTCAAAACACTGATATTTTGCCTATGACTTTATTTTAGTTCACTTTTAAGGTTACAACTGTGAAATTAATACCAGGTGAGT
The DNA here is from genome assembly GCF_002113885.1 of Mizuhopecten yessoensis. Taxonomy (NCBI): domain Eukaryota; kingdom Metazoa; phylum Mollusca; class Bivalvia; order Pectinida; family Pectinidae; genus Mizuhopecten; species Mizuhopecten yessoensis. The sequence goes on from NW_018405476.1 coordinate 546,916, forward strand.
GATGCAGGCCCATTGGGCCTCTTGTTTAAAGCATTTTACAGTGAGTATCATGTTAATGTGACATGCATCATGACAGTATATATTGGGTGTGTTTCCAAGAGGTAGTCAAGTAGTGATGCTCCCTTCCTTGCCATGTCTTCCTGAATTAAGACATATGTTAATGGTGATGCTTTCTGTGATAGCCCACAACAATTTGAATGGTTCGTTTGATAATCCCAATGTCTTCCTATTTTAAAACTTTATTTTTATTAAATAATGTCAATGCAAAATCAAAGTCGGACCGTCAAAATCCAAGAAGAATTAATTGAACATCTTTGTGACGTTTTAAATTCACTCGCCAAAATATCGTGCAAAACATAACGGCGGTGTGCGACGCATAAATGTTTGTGTTGCCTCTTTTTCCATGTTAACAATATAGCCTGAAAAAGTCTAGCATTTAGGGTAAGCCAAAATAAATGATGTAATACATATACGTATATTATCACAAAATAGAGACACAAATGGTAATTATCAAATGTATTTATTCAGTTAATATGATTAAGGCCAATACTGAAAATATATAAGTAAATCAATGTACGTAAGGCAAACAGATTAGCAAGGAAGGAAGTTTGATGTTGAAAACTTGAGATGAACCCCAATCAAGTTTGTTGAGGTTTCCCTGGGTCCAAAGCTACATAATCGAGAATGTCAAACAGAACAGACCAATTTAAGACTCAGCCTTTCATTGAAGATGTCTCTGCATACATGTTGTGGAATAACGCATTTTGAACAGGGAGAACATTTACTTGATATGAATATTGCAATATGTCAGATAGATAAAGCAGTGGTACAGGGACATTGTTATGTAAAGAAGGGCACGGCAATATCGTAATTCCTGTTACATACCATTACTATTGTTACAGCATCTACAGAACTTCCAACTACATAAGGAGAATAGTCTTGCAAGCCGAGTGCATGATGAGGTATGTTGTGTTTACTTATATAATGGAATATATGGTTTAACTGTTCGAATGAAATGAAAATAGATTTTTTTTATTTGTAGGAGTTCTGTTTGTGCTAAATTAAATTAAAATGACGTAAATATGGTGCTTAAAGTACTAAATAATACCGATGATTGCTAAATCAATCGTGTAAGCTATCTTTGAAACATCAAGTCGTCTGTGAAGACCTCTAAGTACTGCAGCTCGGCTTGTAGTCCGAATTATTCTGACGTTTTATCGACTTTTTTCATATCGGTCTGTCGTCGATTAACGTCAGAACTCCGAAAGATCTATTCATTATGCACGAGATGAACATACATAACATGCCTCAAACAACAAATACATTCACTGAAAACATATTTTTTCAAACTTTCTCTGTTTTACTCTAGTTTTTAGGTCACCTGAGCTTTAGCTCAAGTGACCTATTGCTATCCGTTTTCGTCCGTCGTCGTCCGTCGTCCGTTAACATTTTGCATTTCAAACTTAAAGTCAAGTTCTGTTGGGCCGATTGAACTGAAACTTTGTAGGAATGATCAGCTCTTGGTCCTGACAAAGTGTTGTTATTTTTTGGGTCGATCAGAAATCCACTATGGCCGCCACGGCCGCTATTTTGAAATCCTATTTCAAACTTAAAGTTAAGTTCTGCCGGGCCGATTGAAGTGAAAGATGGTAGGAATGATCGCCTCATAGTCCTGACAAAGTGTTGTTATTTTCCGGGTCGATCAGAAACCCAATATGGCCGCCACGGCCGCTATTTTGAAATCCTATTTCAAACTTAAAGTTAAGTTCTGCTGGGCCGATTGAACTGAAAGTTGGTAGGAATGGTCGCCTCATGGTCCTGACAAGGTGTTGTTATTTTTCGGGTCTTTCAGAAATCCAATATGCCCGCCACGGCCGCCATTTTGAAAAACTATTTCAAACTTAAAGTCAAGTTCTGCTGGACCGATTGAACTTAAAGTTTGTAGGAATGATAGACTCATGGTCCTGACAATATGTTGTTATTTTTCGGGTCGTTCAGAAATCCAATATGGCCGCCACGGCCGCCATTTTGAAAAACTATTTCAAACTTAAAGTCAAGTTCTGCTAGGCCGATTGAACTGAAACTTTGTAGGAATGATCAGCTCTTGGTCCTGACAAAGTGTTGTTATTTTTCGGGTCAATCAGAAATACAATTTAGCTGCCATGGCCGCTATTTTGCTACCAAATTCTAATAGGCCGATCTCACTTAAAATTGGTCTAGGAATGATCAGCTCATGGTCCTGACAAAGTTAAGTTAACATTATACTATTTTTTACTCAAATTGGTACATATTTCAACAACAAAAATAATACTGTAGACTCAGGTGACCGTTAAGGCCCATGGGCCTCTTGTTTTGATAGCCCCGCCTTCTAATGCCGCGTGACTCAAATCTCGCCGGCCTATGTCATACCGTTGGGAAATACCTTCGGTAACGCGAGATCTCGTCAAGTCATGTGACATTGCTCATGGCCTAACTTCCATTAAAAACATGGGTTGGTATAGAAAACGTTGGAAAATACTTTTCGCAATGATCTTTGAAACATGTTATTGATACCACCTAGTGCATAATGAATAGATCTTTCGATCCATGTGCGACATGTGTGTGAAAGTGACGATTTGTTTCTAAATTATCAGTTTGAAGTGCGCTCGAAACATATCCGAACAGTTCTACATTTCTTACATTGGTTTCCTGTGCGATACACAGTGCAATAGTTTTATGCACACACACAAGGTATTAATAGGAACAGTCCTTCAGGATCTCTTGATACCTTTTACCCACTGTCAGCCATCATTATCCCTTAGGTCTGGTCAAGAATCAATGCTGTTTTCCAAAATCTCGTACTTTGATGCAAAAAAAAGTAGAGAACATGCTAGGCGCTTTCATGAAGGTTTGGAAACTTGCCGTTTTGGACTGCAACGTAGATGCTGTCAATCATTGTGATTTTGAATAATAAATAATCGCAAGGTATGCGACAAGGAAAAAGGAAAAGCCTGTGTAAAATATAAATATTGATAGGAATAGTCCTTCAGTATGTGTTAAAGCTTATTCTTACCCACTGTCAGCTATCATTATCGCTTAGGTCTTCCGAAATTTCGTATTTTGACATAGAAAGTAGAAAAAAGTTGACCGTATTCAGGAAGGTTTGAAAACTGCTGCTTGATAGTTTTTCAACGTAGGTATGTTCAACTTGATTCTGTCAATAATTGTGGTTTTGCATCATAAATAATCACAAGGTATACGACAAGGAAAAGCCTGTGTAAAATGTAGGAAGTTAATGTTGCAAGCCAAATAGAGTAAGTCTTGACTGATTCTACTTAAACAACTCATCAGGGATACTACAGTTTCTTTGAAATAGAAATCCACACCTGAAGTGTTTTACAACCTGAAGAAATAAGCAGAAACGGGAAAGGTGACTGTAAAATGCTTCCCAACGTTACTAACGTTCCGGATACCTGAGGTTATGTCCAACCTTGAAACTGAAAGTCCACCTCCACATATATCCTTTAACCAAGTTGAGCCCATATTGCAGCTTAAAAGGTTACCACCGTGTATAATAACAGTTCGGGATCCATATTAGATGCTTATTACAAGTTAAAAAATGATTTAAAGTGCGTTTATCTCGCTAAGTTATTGCATACCTTTGTCTGAATTGCTTTGATTCAGGTTGAAACTCTAGCCGACCTATCAAGGCATTGGAAGGGTTCAAGAAAACAATGGCAACAGAAGAGAAAATGCTTACTGAAAGTAAGTTCTGTAGTTTTTAACTCTTCCAAGAAATGGAAAGAAAGCTTGTTTAAATCTGAAGATTGGAAGTAAGAGGATAACGCCCTCGATGTCATAATGATTATATATGCATGGTAATTATCCCGGCAGTGTATGTTTAACTCGCCTAGTCGGAGAAATGTGTGTGTCAATGTTCATATGGAGTATTAGCAATGTGCTGAACCATATTTTCATATTTAACCATTTCACCACTGTAGACCATAATGGACTCCTCCAGATCAATATATGGTAGAGTCTACTAAAGTTATCTAGGGGTGAAAGGGTTAAGGGGCAAAACATATCTTAACTGGACTTGGTTAATTTGTTTGAGTTTGGTTTTACAGTGCAATGGATGCTTTTCGGCAAATTGATATCTTGTACAGTAATAAAGCAAATTTGTTTAATTGTATTGCTTATCTGATTAACTGGCTATTGGGTTAAATAATAAAGTGTTTTCATTGTCACCGAAGTACACTTACTGTGTATCTTTTAATTCGTGTTCTTAAATAAACTGTCAGCTCTGTATAAAGGTATAATTTTATCTTTTGTTTTGTTTTATAGTGTAGAAATACTATTTTAATTACTTTTCCTTAAGATGGATGCGATTCAGATCACCCTGCTCATGGAGGAACTACTACATGCACGTAAACTGTCTAAGGACATTATCCATGATCTCGGAACACTCCACAGCATAACCAGGCAAAATGCAGAGGTATGAGTACTCTGCTTTTTACAGTAATACGCTTATGATAAATCAGCCAATTTAACAGAGATTATGATCTCTTTATAAATATCTGAGGCGAAATGTTTTATGCCCTTTTAGGAAAATTGATAAAAGGATCATCGCTTTGTCATTACGTGCATATGTGGGCTCTATACGTTCCCATCCTTAATGACTTTTAAACAAAATTACCATATTATTACCACTTCCAGAAATTAAGTTTATATTTACTCAATTATATAGTAAAATTGAGTTGTACACCTGATAAGAGTTTAATTGTCATCAATCAAGGTTAAATGGTCCTAGTTCACACTTGACCAGTTGAGGAGGTTATATCTTTACGATCGCCCACTTACTTTGTTTTATATCTCGCCTGCGACGGATGTCACGACGATGAGACATAAATGTGGCTTTCCCGGCGGCGACGGTAGCTCTTCTCCGTTACGACTTGCGTTAAGCTGTGTTGTATGATGTATTATATCCTAGAATTAAAATTGTAAAGTTAAAATGATTTTTTCTTGTCTGATTAAGCCTTCAATTTAAACAGTCTTCGTGTTGTTATGAAGAAACATTGCACATCGTAATAGGTCTACTATTGTAAACGAATGAACAGATGTCTGCTGCTAAAATTGCCCAAAACGCTCAATCAAAAAAGACAACTTATACCTTATATTTATATTGATATCGAAAGAAGTTATATTCATCCTGTTAATTTTGTTATTTCGGTAAAAAAATGATTGCGACATATTGTTGGTTTAACGATTTACTACAACAATAGGAAGTAGGAATTATTTAAATTTCGGGATTGTTGCAGATTCAGCATCGATGGTGTGAACTCGTTATTCAACACAAGTTGAGAAAATATTACGGAGATATAAGACATTTCCTTGTCCGTCATCAGGTAAGTTGATGTATACTTACCCCATAATAAGCATAGGTAAAGAATAAAATATTTCAAATTGGAACTTTCCCTTTCCTGAGAGTAACATTCAGGCTTCCTCGTCTTTGGTGCTTTCATTTATTCACAAGATTGCTCCAAATGAGATTTCCGTGTTACATGTCAAATGCTTATGGCAAAATGTATATTTTGTTGAATATATTGAAGAGGACTGGACTGGTAGTAAAAACCTTGCTTAGTCCTTCCATTTCGCATTCAGACATATCGATGATATTCTTTCTTTCTTTCAATCACAAGATAATTTATTCACCTCCTCGATCGTTTATATCCACTTGAACTTCAATTGATTATACATCAGCCGTTGCCTCTATCATTACTTACTACATGACGAACATAGACGGCCTGTAATGTATTGCTGTACGATAAGCGTGACGCTTTCTATTTCCCTACGTTGATTATTCATTTCTTGATTTTATTTTATTTCGGTATTCATGAGCTTGCTTTGAATTAATATAATGATGTCTGTGACAAATGTCCACTGCGGACAAACACACGTTACACAGGGTTTTGAAAGATGGTGGTTGGTGAGTAGCATGTGAAAAGGTTGATGTTTGCCATCATGATATAATTGAGAACTATTCTATTTCTGTGCACGTGAGGATCAATGCTTTTGGTTATTCTCATTAGTCTGTCTTGAGGTTTCGTTGTCTCTACCCTGGTTCACAATTGCAGAATGTGACATTACTATCATTTAATATAGATATAAAGCACAGGTATCGTCGATGAAACAAAAGTTTAATGTTTTCCTTTTTTATACGCCCGTCAAATTTGACGGGAGTATTATGGTACGGCGTCGTCCGTCCGTCCGTCCATCCGGCTTAAACTTTTGTTTGTCTGGCAATCTCCTCCTACTTTTTTCAATGGATCTCTTTTGAAACTTTGTATACATTATAATCATGATATGAAGTTGTGACTCCCTTAAAAGAATTTGTTGATTCGACTCCTACATTTTTTGATGGATTTCTTTGAAACTTAGTAGGCTAAATAATCATGAGATGTTGTTGTGTTTCCACGAAAAGTTTTGCAAAAGTTTTTGCCCTTTGTTTATTTCAGTAATTGATTTTTGTCTAGCGATCTTCTCCAACATTTTCCAATCGATCTATTTGATTTAATCATGAAGTCAGCTTGTGTTTAATGAGTTGGAGACTAACCTCTGATTACCTGTATTCAATAAAATATAAACAAGGTCCCTTAAAAGTAGATTTTGAGTCTTCAATGTGAGCATTTGGCTTTAATTTCCACTGTTCAGCTTCAACTATTTTCATGTACTGGTACATGCATGTAAAGAAAACATAAGATTCATAGAAAAGTGCTCAAATGTCTTCATTCCTTGAGGTATTTTGATTGAACTTAAAACATCTTGAAGGGCTATGACATCTAGGATCAATAACAAGGTTACCATTTACTATATTTTGTAAGTCATTGTTAGCTATCTAGCGACTTCGTCAAACTTCCTTTGGCATCATTTGTTTTGTATTGATCAAAGGTGAATAATGAAGGGTCTGTATCACTTGCCATGCCTTAAGTTGTTTTACAACAATAATTGCAATTATGGAACAAGTTATAAACAACATAAATAGCACAGAGGGGTTTTCAAGTGTAATGTTATGGAGAACTAGAAAATCTAGAGGTAGGTTTTCCCATGCCTTTTCACATTTAAGTTAAAAAAATAAACATTAACTTAGTTGTGAAAGGTGAGTGTTGTAGCGTTATAGCATCACAGCTTACCACTCTTAGAATGATGCAATTCGTATCTCAATGTAAGAAAGTATATAACACTATATGGCATTCGACGGGCGTATATTGTTCCGCACCGCGGTACTCTTGTTCATTTTTATCTAAGTTTCTCGATTTTCATTTCAAATTACGGATTTTTTTACAAGGGTAATCTTCTCCTGATTTCTCTCTGACGTTCAGGACCAATATGAGATTTTAGGACTTGCTGAATTTTACTGTGGATGTGATTGTTTGTTAGTTTGTTTATGTTTAACGGCCCATCCACGGCTGTGGTCATTTAGGGCCATGGTGTTTTATTTATTTATCTTATTTTTTTTAACAAACATGTGAGTAGCGAAGATAAAATCAGATAAAATGGTTCATTTTAGAAGCATTCGCATTGTATGTGTAGATAATAAAAAATAAAAAGGGGGTTAAAATAATAAAAGAGATAACGAATAGATGATATGGAATATGTGATATATATATAACGTCAAAAGGGGTAAGGTGGGTTAAAAGACATCAGAGTCTATAAAATAGACCGATGTCTTTCAAATAGTTAAATAATGCCTTCGAGTCCACGGAACTGAAAAGAGTTTTCATTTCCGGAACTCGAAAGTAGTTATCACGAATGTGTTTAAAATCGGAACATTCTATTAAAAAATGTTCCACTGTAAATGGAGTGTCACATGCGTGGCATGAAGGTAGATCTTCTCGTTTTAAAAGGTACGAATGAGTAGGATATGTGTGCCCAGTACGGAGCCGAGCGAGGACAACTTCCTCTCTACGATCTTTCCGACTGGGAATAGATGTTTTAAGTTTCGGTTGTATTTTAAAAAGTTTGTTGGTGGTCTCGAGAGACCAGCGTTTCTGCCATTCATTTTGAATGGCTGTACGAATAGTAGGTTTAAAATCTGTGTATGGTAGTTTGATATTTGTTTGTTCGAGATTCAATTCATTTTTTGCTTCCCTGTCAGCAAATTCGTTGCCTTTATTTCCGACATGGCTCGGAATCCATGTCGGAAGTTATTTTTAGACTTTTTTAAGATACGAGATATTCGAAGAGCAAGGTTTTGTACGAGTGTGTTTTTAGGATCTCGTAACTGTAAACTCTGAAGGACAGATAGAGAGTCTGAACAAATAATTGCCTTTTTAATGTGATTGTTACATTTTATCTAAATGTCATTCTACTACATCGGGATAACCAGAGATGTCAAGAGAGACAACGCAAATTAGAAAACAAAACATGTATGGGTAAAAAAAAAGAGGTTCCAGGATTTGCAATGAGGGCAGAAGATCAATTCATGTTTTGTTGCGTCATAATTTGATAAAACAAACCCCTAAGCAAAAAAAAATCGAATTAACAATGCAAACTTCAAATGCTATTTAGAAAGATCAATGAACATGTTCGGATTCATTTCAGTCATTAAGTATATTAAGCACCGTCAGGTATATCGAGAGTTAAAATTCCAAATAAGACTGCATTGGAATAAGAAACAAAACAGATGGATGATACGTTTAGAAACAGGCTTTTCGGAAAGTACACCTTATTGAACCAACTTCCGGTTAGCGGTAGTTTTGGTTGAGCTTTCATTTAGGTATTTTGCGGGTCCACACCTTGATTGCCAACCTTAAAACAGTCAAACGAAATGTCGCCAACATATCCGTCTTTAGCTATTACGCTTTTTGATAGTTAAAACAGGGTATAGCTCTGTAAAATACCGAATTACGTATATTGTTATAAGGCGCGCAGCAGAGATAAACCAAAATGTCGACCGACATACTAGTATATCTCAAGATTAGATATAGCAGGTATTTTTTTCATGATACAAGATAACATATCTTAACCTGCATGACGACTTTCAATATCAATATATAAAACTCTTAGGCGCCAAATTAGGAATCTCTGGTTTGTCAATAAACTGCTTTTCTTTGAATTCATTGAACCAAAACAGCTACATGTATTTATGCAAATACCCTCTGAAAAGTTCTCAGATGTAAAAGATTCATATCTATTTAAAAGTGTCATAGTTTTGCGTTTTAAAGGCATATTGATGACACTAATATAGTATAGGTGATCTTCAAGGGGTCCCATTCACACAAGGAAGTGTTTCTATTTCTCAATTTAAAATTCAACAAAGATATTCTTGACGTATTTTGAAGACAAAAACATAATAAGAACAGTAGCACGTCAAGGTTCAAGACCCATGTGACTTGTGTTGAAATATATTTTAAGTCAGACATTTTCTGAATTTCCCCTTATAATCGGAATATATTTGACCAAAACAAGGGCGACATATTATACAGCTATACAAATACGCACAACCTCAGTCGCCTCTAAGATACATTAGGTTCATTTTTGTGAATCAGTATTAAATTTAACGTTTTTTAAGTTTAAATATTCGAGATGTCTCCTTTTAAATGTAAAGATGTGGTTGAGCAACAATTGTCTTTCTCAGACATTACAAAGACATCAGTAAACTAGTTTGAATAGGCAAAATTTTCAATTACGTATGGTACTGAAATGTTCTCCATTATGTTTGCAATCATTTCGGATGTTTAATCTTACCGAACAAGTGGTATTGTTCGTTTTGGAAGGGAGGGACAAGAGAGATTTCAACTACAAATAATGGAATAGATAAAAAAAAAAAAAAAAAAAAAAAAACACGCTGTTATTACCATACCATTTAAAACATCATAACTTTAAGTTGTAGGTGCGTGCGTATGTAATGCTTTCAGTTTAAACAAATGTAATCTCCATTGTTATTTGTCTGTTTCAGGCGATGGGAGTTTATCTATACGGAGAACTTATGATATCAAGAGACAAAGAACAGAAATTGCTGGCAATGGAGGTATTCGAACAACTAAACACCGACATGGAACCTGACCCGCTTAAATCTGTACGAGCTATGCTATATGGTTAATAAAAACGATTACTGACGTAGATCTGTGTTTCATCTTGAGTGCTATATCTTCATGTCACGGATTATAGCTTTTCTAGCAGAACCGACAGAAATCTCTGAATACAGGACATTGCTCACAAGTTAACTTCAGGAAGTGTTAACGATTACATATTTACAAATCTGAGTGATGTTCCACAAGAGCTAGTGTTGTAAACATCGTTGTATTGAGGCACTGATAAGTTCCTTTTGAATATCTATGACAAAAACGTTAACAAATCATCACCGAAGTACGACTCCTCGAAAAACGTTATTAACAAATCATCCCCGAGGCATGCCTCCTCCAAAAACGTTATAAACAAATCCTCCCCGAAGTATGACTCCTCCAAAGACGTTATTAATAAATCATCCCTGAAGTATGACTCCTCTAAATACGTTATTAACAAATCCTCCCCGAAGTATGACTCCTCCAAAAACGTTATTAACAAATCCTCCCTGAAGTATGTCTCCTCCATAGGTGTTATTAACAAATCCTCCCCGAAGAAGATTCCTCCAAAGACGTTAAGTATGACTCCTCCAAAAACGTTATTAACAAATTCTACCCGAAGCATGCCTCCTCCAAAGGCGTTATTAACAAATCCTCCCTGAAGTATGACTCCTCAAAAAACGTTATTAACAAATCCTACCCGAAGCATGCCTCCTCCAAAGGCGTTATTAACAAATCCTCCTCGAAGTATGACTCCTCCGAAGGCGTTATTAACAAATCCTCCCCGAAGTATGACTTCTCCAAAGACATTATTAACAAATCCTCCCCGAAGTATGTCTCCTCCAAAGGTGTTTTTAACAAATCCTACCCGAAGTATGACTCCTCAAAATACGTTATTAACAAATCCTCCCCGAAGTATGACTCCTACAAAGGTGTTTTTAACAAATCCTCCCCGAAGTAGACTCCTCCTAAGACGTTATTCATAAATCCTCCCTGAAGTATGACTCTTCCAAAGACGTTATTAATAAATCATCCCTGAAGTATGACTCCTCTAAATACGTTATTAACAAATCCTCCCCGAAGTATGACTCCTCCAAAAACGTTATTAACAAATCCTCCCTGATGTATGTCTCCTCCATAGGTGTTATTAACAAATCCTCCCCGAAGAAGATTCCTCCAAAGACGTTATTCATAAATCCTCCCTGAAGTATGACTCCTCCAAAAACGTTATTAACAAATCCTACCCGAAGCATGCCTCCTCCAAAGGCGTTATTAACAAATCCTCCCTGAAGTATGACTCCTCCAAAGGCGTTATTAACAAATCCTCCCTGAAGTATGACTCCTCAAAAAACGTTATTAACAAATCCTACCCGAAGCATGCCTCCTCCAAAGGCGTTATTAACAAATCCTCCTCGAAGTATGACTCCTCCGAAGGCGTTATTAACAAATCCTACCCGAAGTATGACTCCTCCTAAGACGTTATTCATAAATCCTCCCTGAAGTATGACTCTTCCAAAGACGTTATTAACAAATCCTCCCTGAAGTAGACTCCTCCTAAGACGTTATTCATAAATCCTCCCTGAAGTATGACTCTTCCAAAGACGTTATTAACAAATCCTCCCTGAAGTATGACTCCTCAAAAAACGTTATTAACAAATCCTACCCGAAGCATGCCTCCTCCAAAGGCGTTATTAACAAATCCTCCCTGAAGTATGACTCCTCCAAAGGCGTTATTAACAAATCCTCCCTGAAGTATGACTCCTCAAAAAACGTTATTAACAAATCCTACCCGAAGCATGCCTCCTCCAAAGGCGTTATTAACAAATCCTCCCTGAAGTATGACTCCTCCAAAGGCGTTATTAACAAATCCTCCCTGAAGTATGACTCCTCAAAAAACGTTATTAACAAATCCTACCCGAAGCATGCCTCCTCCAAAGGCGTTATTAACAAATCCTCCCTGAAGTATGACTCCTCCAAAGGCGTTATTAACAAATCCTCCCTGAAGTATGACTCCTCAAAAAACGTTATTAACAAATCCTACCCGAAGCATGCCTCCTCCAAAGGCGTTATTAACAAATCCTCCTCGAAGTATGACTCCTCCGAAGGCGTTATTAACAAATCCTCCCCGAAGTATGACTCCTCCAAAGGTGTTTTTAACAAATCCTCCCCGAAGTATGAATCCTCAAAATACGTTATTAACAAATCCTCCCCGAAGTATGACTCCTCCAAAGGTGTTTTTAACAAATCCTCCCCGAAGTAGACTCCTCCTAAGACGTTATTAATAAATCCTCCCTGAAGTATGATTCCTCCAAAGACGTTATTAACAAATCCTCCCCGAAGTATGACTCCTCCAAAGGTGTTTTTAACAAATCCTCCCCGAAGTATGAATCCTCAAAATACGTTATTAACAAATCCTCCCCGAAGTATGACTCCTCCAAAGGTGTTTTTAACAAATCCTCCCCGAAGTAGACTCCTCCTAAGACGTTATTCATAAATCCTCCCTGAAGTATGACTCCTCCAAAGACGTTATTAACAAATCCTCCCTGAAGTATGACTCCTCCAAAAACGTTATTAACAAATCCTACCCGAAGCATGCCTCCTCCAAAGGCGTTATTAACAAATCCTCCCCGAAGTATAACTCCTCCAATGCGTTATTAACAAATCCTCCCTGAAGTATGACTCCTCCAAAAACGTTATTAACAAATCCTCCCCGAAGCATGCCTCCTCCAAAGGCGTTATTAACAAATCCTCCCCGAAGTATGACTCCTCCAAAGGCGTTATTAACAAATCCTACCCGAAGTATGACTCCTCCAAAAACGTTATTAACAAATCCTCCCTGAAGTATGACTCCTCAAAAAACGTTATTAACAAATCCTACCCGAAGCATGCCTCCTCCAAATGCGTTAACACATCCTTCTCGATGTATGACTCCTCCGAAGGCGTTATTAACAAATCGTACCCGAAGTATGACTCCTCCGAAGGCGTTATTAACAAATCCTACCCGAAGTATGACTCCTCCTAAGACGTTATTCATAAATCCTCCCTGAAGTATGACTCTTCCAAAGACGTTATTAACAAATCCTCCCTGAAGTAGACTCCTCCTAAGACGTTATTCATAAATCCTCCCTGAAGTATGACTCCTCCAAAGGCGTTATTAACAAATCCTCCCTGAAGTATGACTCCTCAAAAAACGTTATTAACAAATCCTACCCGAAGCATGCCTCCTCCAAAGGCGTTATTAACAAATCCTCCCTGAAGTATGACTCCTCCAAAGGCGTTATTAACAAATCCTCCCTGAAGTATGACTCCTCCAAAAACGTTATTAACAAATCCTCCCCGAAGCATGCCTCCTCCAAAGGCGTTATTAACAAATCCTCCCCGAAGTATGACTCCTCCAAAGGCGTTATTAACAAATCCTACCCGAAGTATGACTCCTCCAAAAACGTTATTAACAAATCCTCCCTGAAGTATGACTCCTCAAAAAACGTTATTAACAAATCCTACCCGAAGCATGCCTCCTCCAAATGCGTTAACACATCCTTCTCGATGTATGACTCCTCCGAAGGCGTTATTAACAAATCGTACCCGAAGTATGACTCCTCCGAAGGCGTTATTAACAAATCCTACCCGAAGTATGACTCTTCCAAAAACGTTATTAACAAATCCTCCCCGAAGTATGACTCCTCCAAAGACGTTATTAATAAATCATCCCTGAAGTATGACTCCTCCAAAAACGTTATTAATAAATCCTACCCGAAGCATGCCTCCTCCAAAGGCGTTATTAACAAATCCTCCCCGAAGTATAACTCCTCCAATGACTTATTAACAAATCCTCCCTGAAGTATGACTCCTCCAAAAACGTTATTAACAAATCCTCCCCGAAGCATGCCTCCACCAAAGGCGTTATTAACAAATCCTCCCCGAAGTATGACTCCTCCAAAGGCGTTATTAACAAATCCTCCTCGAAGTATGACTCCTCCAAAGACGTTATTAATAAATCCTCCCTGAAGTATGACTCCTCCAAAGACATTATTAACAAATCCCCCCCGAAGTATGACTCCTCCAAAAACGTTATTAACAAATCCTCCCCGAAGCATACCTCCTCCAAAGGCGTTATTAACAAATCCTCCCCGAAGTATGACTCCTCCAAAGAGGTGATTAATAAATCCTCCTTGAGGATTGACTCCTCCAAAGACATTATTAACAAATCCTCCCCGAATCATACCTCCTCCAAAGGCGTTATTAACAAATCCTCCCTGAAGTATGACTCCTCCATAGGCGTAATTAACAAATCATCCCCGGAGTATGACTCCTCCATTGACATTTTCTTGGGCAAATGCGGCTTATTCTACAAATATTATTAATACTGAGACATGTATTTAACGAAGTAAACATCTTTTAAAATTATGATGTTTGTGTAACGACGATTGTTTGGGATAACTACAGGTACGTTACTTACTGCGTGGACTAGCTACTGGCAGTGTATTGCCACGGAATAAATTAAACTTATAATCAATATATTTTGTACCCAAAACCCTCCCCTACTACACACCCCCTTCTTTAAAAAACAATGCAATATTTACAATTAATATCCCCCCAAAAATGTCTTGTTATAACTAGGAATCACTCTAGCCCCTCACTCATACCACAAGCGTTCAAGTATCAAAATATTATAAATCATCAAGTATATATCATATAAAAAGCACTTTGGATGAAATGGATACCAACAAATTAATTCTGAAAAAGAAATGTCACTTTTCTAGCAAATAATGTTCTGTGCTTCACTCCATGATGTCTGGGAACACGATTGGTACCTCCTCCTTTGGCTGTCCACGTCCCCTAGTCCTCACATATCCAGAAGGCTGTCCATCAATGATCCGGAATCCCACAACCTCATCCCTACACTGGTAAACAGGAGGGGGATTAATGCCTGCACCCTCCTCAGCCACCTGGCGACGCCGCTCCTGGCTCGCTCCCTCCTGGAGTTCATCTTTCCATTGGGCATCAGTCTCCCTCCTGTGGGGATATATCTTCTATTCTCCGTCACCAGGCCATGGGACTGTTTTGCGGCCTCTCCTGCATCCTCACGGTTCAGTTGATGTTGTCGCATGAAGTGACGGAACAGTTGCTGTTTGTACACGTGTACACGCCCACACCTTCCACACTAAAACTTTTCCAGTTCCGGAAGGTGTAGGGCGTTCCAGTGTGTATATAACTTCTTATACGTTAGGTATACTCTCCCGGATCTGCCACACACTTCCACTGGGCACTTCATCCCCACCTCTGTCCATTTGGCCCTCAAGTCCTGGTCCAGCTCCCCCAGCTCAGACCCTTCCACCATGAGCTCCAACACATCAACCATCCTGAAACAATCTTTAGCACATTTTTTTCCAGGTTAGGTTAATATTATAAAACAACTAATTACCTATATAACAACCTAACAACATTTTAAAAACTATCCAATAGGTCCTGTTCCTGTATAATATTATGGGAAAAATATAACCTTCGGTATATTGATTGTCTTCCCCCCAGGGGACTTCTGGACCTCATATGTCACCCCTGACACCTTCCCAGTAATCTTATAAGGCCCTGTCCATCCCAACCCCAATTTATTGTTTAACCCTGGGGGGTACCAACTCCAAACAAAGTCCCCCTCCTTGTATTCTCTGGGTTTGAACCCTCGGTCATAATGATTCTTCTGCCTCGCTGCTGCCTTTCCTACATTTCCCTTCACAAATCCGAAGGCATCCCTCATACTGTTCTGTAACCATTCCACATATACATTTGGACAGAGCCCACCTTCAGAGTCTGTTGGCCCCCCTACTACAATGTCTAAGGGCAGAGTTATATCCCTTCCCAACATTTACCTGTTTGGACTGCAGCTAGTGCTGCACTGTGCAGTAGCCCTGTATGCCATTATGATATAGGGCAGATGATCATCCCAATCATCGCGGTGTTCATTCACAAACATGGAAAGCATCTGAATTATAGTCCGGTTCAGTCTTTCTACAAGACTATCCGACTGAGGGTGGTATGGAGTGGTTCTATATTTCTGTACTCCCATGTTTTTACAGAGATGTTCGATAAATTCCCCCTCAAACTCAGGACCCTGATCTGTGTGAATCTGACAAGGGACTCCAAACCGACTAAAAAACTCTGTGCATAGTTTGTCTGCGACAGTGAGGGCAGTGCGATCTGCTACTGCATAGGCTTCTACCCACTGTGTGAAATAGTCACTGACTACTATTATGTACTGATTTCCATTACCGGTTTCTCAGAGTTGCTGTCTCCCAGAACCTGCAGTGTCCCCTCCCCACCTACTTGCTCTCTCATTTTAACTGTGCATTGGGGACAATCTCCCCGCTTACATGCCCTATTGGGTTTTCTGGATAAACTGTCTGCATTCTGGTGTTGACTCCCTGGCCTATGCTGGATGTCACAGTCAAACATTTCTATCATGGTTAACCACCTGGTTAGCATCCCCTCTGGGTCTTTGAAATTCTTCAACTAGATAAGTGAAGCATGATCTGTTCTCACGGTAAACCTCCTACCTAACAGGAAATGTTTGAAATGTTTGAGAAAGGTTACCAGTGCAAATAATTCTTTTTGTGTTTAACAATAGTTTTGTTGCGCCCGATTTAGAGTTTTGCTGGCATACGCTATCACCACTTCATCTGCCCCTTGTAATTGTGACAGAACAGCTTCTACCCCTGTGTTACTTGCATCAGTGTCTAATATAAAAGTACTCTGATTATCGGGATAAGCCAAAATGGGTGTTCTTGTTAACCGTCCTTTCAGTTCATTGAACGCCCGAGTACACTCTTCCCCCCACTTAAACCTTTTGCTCTTCTTGGTTAGTTCTAGCAAAGGGGGGACAACTGTGGAAAAGTCGGGAATGAAACGGCGGTAATATCCAGCTAGTCCCAAAAAGCTCCTAACCTCGGAAATGTTCTCTGGCAGTGGCCACTCCGCCACTGCTCTCACTTTCTCCGGGTTACAGCTTATGCCAGCTTCTAACACTACCATGCCCGAGATATTCTACTTCGGTTTGAAAAAAACTGCACTTCTTGGGTTTCAAAGTCTAAAACAATCAAACACCTCTGTAAGATTTGTCATAGCCATCTCAAAAGTTGTTCCAAACACAATAACATCATCTAAGTAACACAAACACTTTGACCACTGTAATCCCCCTAAAACAATTTGCATCATGCGGGAGAATGTTGCGGGTGCATTGCACAACCCAAAAGGCATAACATTGAAGTGGTATAAACCTTTATGGGTAGCGAAAGCTATTTTATCTTTGTCAGTCTCCTTCATCATACACTGCCAGTACCCACTGGCCAAGTCCAGAGTACTGAACCACTTAGCCCCAAACAACGTATCTAGCGCATCCCGATTTAAGGGTAACGGGTAGGCATCCTTCTTGGTCAAGGTGTTAAGCTTACGATAATCCACACAAAACCTTACTGACCTATTACCAGACGCTGTTGTCAGCCGCAGGTTACAGCTTCGCAACTCAGGCCTTCCTACTTTGCTACTGTATACTGCCTGTGTAATAATAGTTACTGAGGAACCCAAGTCCAACAAACACCTTATCTTGGTACCACCAACCAGGGTATCTACAAACAAACTAGGCATAACAGAGTTAAGCATCACCAATGGCCCTTCTCCTCCTGATTAATTTGAGATTGATGAGAATTGAGGAATTAATAAAACACTCACTTCTATTGCCCAAAAGACAATTCCAAAATCCGCTCCAAAACCTACGAAGTTCCTTTTATCTGAAGAATCTTTTAAAACACGCAGTAATCGGGCGGCTGCTCTAAGACGCTAATTCAATTGCCCAACTGCTTCAAACTACAGTGAATTTAAAATTTGGCGGGCAAAGGCTCGGCGATCAATTAAAATTGACAAAAGAAACAGCTGGAGAGAATATGTATCCAAGATATCATCAAACACGTCCTCAAAAAAAGTATGGGATATGATTCGGAAAATAAGTGGGAAAAAGAAAAAGGCAACATCCTCCCACCTCATTAATAAAAACAAAATTTTCTCGTCTATAACTGAAATTGCTGATGCATTTGCAAAAAACATAGCTAAAAACTCATCCCCTTTAAACCACTCCCAAAAATTCCAGTCTTTGAAAAAAAAGAGAGAAAAGAAACGGCTCAATTTCAAATCATCAAACAAAGAAAGTTATAATGAACAATTTACCCTACCAGAACTTGTTGATTCGCTTAGAAAATCACAGGACACTGCTTCAGGTCCTGATGATATTCCATATCAATTTCTAAAGCACTTACCGGACTCTTCACTAACATGCCTTCTTTACATATTCAACCAAGTTTACGCTTCCGGAAAGATTCCCGATTCGTGGAAGAACTCCACAATTATACCTATCCCAAAACCGGGAAAGGATGCTACTGACCCAAACAACTATCGTCCTATCTCTCTGACTAGTTGTGTATGTAAAACTTTAGAACGAATGATAAACACTAGACTGGTTTGGTTTCTTGAGGCCAACGATATAATATCCCCTCTTCAAAGTGGCTTTAGAAATAGAAGAGGGACAAATGACCATCTCATCAGATTAGAGACGTTCATTCGAGAGGCTTTCGCCAAGAAAGAACACCTTGTCGCTGTGTTCTTCGATCTTGAGAAGGCCTATGATACTACATGGCAGTATGGCATCATGAAAGATCTTCACGACCTTGGCGTACGTGGAAACCTTCCCAATTTTATATCTAATTACCTATCAGATAGACACTTCAAAGTCCGTGTTGGTTCAACTTTTTCTGAAACGTCTAAACAGGAAATGGGAGTCCCACAGGGTGGAATCCTATCAGTCACACTGTTTGGTCTTAAAATCAATGATATAGTCAAATGTCTTGGTCAATCAACAGAAGGGTCGTTATTTGTGGATGACTTCTTGATCTGTTACAGATCTAAGAACATGCACACGATAGAACGACAACTTCAACAGAGTTTAAACAAACTACAAAATTGGGCAGACGAAAACGGCTTCAAATTCTCTAAATCCAAAACTGTGTGCATGCATTTCTGTCAAAAACGAAAAGCACACAATGACCCAAATCTAACACTCGATGGCACTAGAATTCCTGTTGTTGAACAGACTAAATTTCTCGGCCTCATTTTTGATTCGAAACTCTCTTTCATACCACATATAAAGTATCTGAAGGATAAGTGTTCCAAGGCGTTAAACATTATACGAGTCCTTTCTCATACTGATTGGGGAGCGGATCGTGAAATGCTTTTGCGCCTATACAGATCACTTATTCGAACAAAACTGGATTATGGTTCTATGGTATACGGGTCAGCGCGCAGTTCGTACCTTCAGATGCTAGATCCAATCCATAACCAAGGGCTACGTCTTGCCCTGGGAGCTTTTCGAACAACACCTGTAAAAAGCCTGTACGTGGAAGCAAATGAACCATCCCTTTATGACAGAAGAATAAAACTTTCATTACAATTTGCAACTCAATTAAAATCAAACCCTAAAAATCCTGCTTTCAACCAAGTATTCAACCCCAAATACCAAAACATATTTACGCAAAACCAAAAACTTCTGCCAACATTTGGTATCCGAATTTTGAATTTCCTGCAAGAACTCAACATAAAATTGACGGACATAGCTGAATTTAACATATCTGATGTTCCTCCGTGGACCATTCAAACCCCCGATTTTAACTTTACATTACATGAGCGAGGGAAATCAAGTGTTATGCCCGAAGAACACAAATCCTCCTTTCGGGAATGCATTTCGAATTACCCTTCTCATACACAACTTTACACCGATGGCTCCAAAGAAGGTGAGAAAGTGGCAGCAGCCTGCTGTACTGCCAATACTTGCACTTCAGTCCGACTACCAGACGGCGCCTCCATCTTTTCTGCTGAAGCATGCGCCATTGGTTTGGCCCTCGACCATATCGATGAACACCGCATTAAAAAGGCAATTATTTGTTCAGACTCTCTATCTGTCCTACAGAGTTTACAGTTACGAGATCCTAAAAACACAATCGTACAAAACCTTGCTCATCGAATATCTCGTATATTAAAAAAGTCTAAAATAACTTTACTATGGATTCCGAGCCATGTCGGAATAAAAGGCAACGAATTTGCTGACAGGGAAGCAAAAAATGCATTGAATCTCGAACAAACAAATATCAAACTACCATACACAGATTTTAAACCTACTATTCGTACAGCCATTCAAAATGAATGGCAGAAACGCTGGTCTCTGGAGACCACCAACAAACTTTTTAAGATACAACCGAAACTTAAAACATCTATTCCCATTCGGAAAGGTCGTAGAGAGGAAACATCTATTCCCATTCGGAAAGGTCGTTGAGAGGAAGTTGTCCTCGCTCGGCTCCGCACTGGGCACACATATCCTACTCATTCGTACTTTTTAAAACGAGAAGATATACCTTCATGCCACGCATGTGACACTCCATTTACAGTGGAACATTTTTTAATAGAATGTTCCGATTTTAAACACATTCGTGATAACTACTTCCGAGTCCCGGATATGAAAACACTTTTCAGTTCTGTGGATTCGAAGACATTATTTAACTATTTGAAAGACATCGGTCTATTTTATAGACTCTGATGTCTTTTAACCAACCTTATCATTTTTGACGTTATATATATACCGCATATTCCATATCATCTATTCGTTATCTATTTTATTATTTTAACCCCCTTTTCTATTTTTTTATTATCTACACATACAATGCGAATGCTTTTAAAATGAACCATTTTATCTGATTTTATCTTCGCTATTCACATGTTTGTTAAAAAAATAAAATAAATAAATAAATCACCATGGCCCTAAATGACCACAGCCGTCGATGGGCTGTTAAACATAAACAAACAAACAGTCTACAAAGATTGTTTAACATTTGATACTAGTCTACAATGATTGTGGAACATTTGATACTAGTCTACAATGATTGTTTAACATTTGATACCAGTCTACAATGTCTGTTTAACATTTGATACCTGTCTACAATGTTTGTTTAACATTTGATACTAGTCTACAATGATTATTTAACCTATGATCCCAGTCTACAATGTTTGTTTAACTTTGTATACCAGTCTACAATGCCTGTTTAACATTTGATACTAGTCTGCAATGATTATTTAACAGTTAATACCAGTCTACAATGATTGTTTAACATTTCATACCAGTCTACAATGATAGTTTAACATTTGATACTAGTCTACAAAGTTTGTTTAACATTTGATACCAGTCTACAATGACTGTTTAACATTTGATACTAGTCTAGAATGATTATTTAACCTATGATACCAGTCTACACTGTTTGTTTAACATTTGATACTAGTCTGCAATGATTGTGTAACATTTGATACTAGTCTACGATGCATATAGAATTATTGCTACTTTTATACAATGATTGTGTAACATTTGATACTAGTCTACAATGTATGTTTAACAGTTAATACCAGTCTACAATGATTGTTTAACATTTCATACCAGTCTACAATGATAGTTTAACATTTGATACTAGTCTACATGATTGTGTAACATTTGATACTAGTCTACAAAGTTTGTTTAACATTTGATACCAGTCTACAATGACTGTTTAACATTTGATACTAGTCTGCAATGATTGTGTAACATTTGATACTAGTCTACAATCCATATAGAATTATTGCTACTTTTATATAATGATTGTGTAACATTTGATTCCAGTCTACAATGTTTGTTTAACTTTGTATACCAGTCTACAATGCCTGTTTAACATTTGATACTAGTCTACACTGTATTTGATACCAGTCTACAATGTCTGTTTCACATTTGATACCTGTCTACAATGTTTTTTTAACATTTGATACTAGTCTACATGATTGTGTAACATTTGATACTAGTCTACGATGCATATAGAATTATTGCTACTTTTATACAATGATTGTGTAACATTTGATACCAGTCTACAATGATTGTTTAACATTTCATACCAGTCTACAATGATAGTTTAACATTTGATACTAGTCTAGAATGATTATTTAACCTATGATACCAGTCTACAATGTTTGTTTAACAGTTAATACCAGTCTACAATGATTGTTTAACATTTGATACCAGTCTACAATGTTTGTTTAAATTTTTATACCAGTCTACAATGCCTGTTTAACATTTGATACTAGTCTACACTGTATTTGATACCAGTCTACAATGTCTGTTTCACATTTGATACCTGTCTACAATGTTTTTTTAACATTTGATACTAGTCTACAAAGTTTGTTTAACATTTGATACCAGTCTACAATGTCTGTTTAACATTTGATACCTGTCTACAATGTTTTTTTAACATTTGATACTAGTCTACATGATTGTGTAACATTTGATACTAGTCTACAAAGTTTGTTTAACATTTGATACCAGTCTACAATCATTGTTTAACATTTGATATTAGTCTACAATGTTTGTGTGACATTTGATACTAGTCTACAATGCATAAAGAATTATTGCTACTTTTATATAATGATTGTGTAACATTTGATTCCAGTCTACAATGTTTGTTTAACATTAAATACCAGTCTACAATGCCTGTTTAACATTTGATACTAGTCTAGAATGATTATTTAACCTATGATACCAGTCTACAATGTTTGTTTTACATTTGATACCAGTCTACAATCATTGTTTAACATTTGATATTAGTCTACAATGTTTGTTTGACATTTGATACTAGTCTACAATGTTTGTTTAACATTCCATACCAGTCTACAATGATAGTTTAACATTTGATACTAGTCTAGAATGATTATTTAACCTATGATACCAGTCTACAATGTTTGTTTAACATTAAATACCAGTTTACAATGCCTGTTTAACATTTGATACTAGTCTAGAATGATTATTTAACCTATGATACCAGTCTACAATGTTTGTTTAAATTTTTATACCAGTCTACAATGCCTGTTTAACATTTGATACTAGTCTGCAATGATTATTTAACAGTTAATACCAGTCTACAATGATTGTTTAACATTTGTTACCAGTCTACAATGATAGTTTAACATTTGATACTAGTCTACAAAGTTTGTTTAACATTTGATACCAGTCTACAATGGCTGTTTAACATTTGATACCTGTCTACAATGTTTGATTAACATTTGATACTAGTCTACACTGTATTTGATACCAGTCTACAATGTCTGTTTAACATTTGATACCTGTCTACAATGTTTGATTAACATTTGATACTAGTCTACATGATTGTGTAACATTTGATACTAGTCTACGATGCATATAGAATTATTGCTACTTTTATACAATGATTGTGTAACATTTGATACTAGTCTACAATGCATATAGAATTATTGCTACTTTTATACAATGATTGTGTAACATTTGATACCAGTCTGCAATGTTTGTTTAACATTTCATACCAGTCTACAATGATAGTTTAACATTTGATACTAGTCTAGAATGATTATTTAACCTATGATACCAGTCTACAATGTTTGTTTAAATTTTTATACCAGTCTACAATGCCTGTTTAACATTTGATACTAGTCTGCAATGATTGTGTAACATTTGATACCAGTCTACAATGGCTGTTTAACATTTGATACCTGTCTACAATGTTTGTTTAACATTTGATACTAGTCTACAATGTTTGTTTAACAGTTAATACCAGTCTACAATGATTGTTTAACATTTGATACTAGTCTACAATGATTGTGTAACATTTGATACTAGTCTACAATGCATATAGAATTATTGCTACTTTTATATAATGATTGTGTAACATTTGATACCAGTCTACAATGTTTGTTTAACATTTCATACCAGTCTACAATGATAGTTTAACATTTGATACTAGTCTACAA